>NC_055987.1:3522204-3822204 GCF_018446385.1 Zingiber officinale | reverse complement strand
TGATAACTTCTGTTGAAAGTAGTTGTCTAATGGTATTATGTCTACGATATATATGTCTAGACTTACCATTATACAGATGGCTCTGTGTCCAATCAATTGCTGATTGACTATCGCAATATCTGTAAATTGTCGGCACAAGTTTCGGCCATCTAGAAATATCTTCTAAGAATTATTATAGTCATTCAGTATCTTTACCACATTTGTCAAGAGCCACAAACTCAGATTCTATCGTGGATTTGGTTATTATGATTTGCTTAGAATATTTTCAGGAAATGGCTGCACCTCCTAAAGTGAATACATATCCACTCGTAGACTTGGAGTCTCTTATGTCAAATATCCAACTCGCATCGTTGTATCCTTTAATCACAGCAGGATATCTCGTATAGTGCAGTTTATATTCACGAGTATACTTCAAATATCTCAGTACTTTTGTTATCCTTTTTCGGTGCTCAATACCGGGATTACTCGTGTATCTACTCAGTTTACTTACTGCGTAGGTTAAGTCTGGTTGTATACAACTTATCAAGTATATCAGACTTTCAATCATTCGAGAGTACTCTATCTGAGAGATACTTTTACCTCAATTTTTTAATAGATGTTGACTCGTATCTATCGGTGTTCGTGCCAACGTAGTATCACCCTTGGTGAATTTCTCAAGAATCTTGTCCACGTAATGAGACTGACTAAGAACAAGTATTCCTGTCATTCTAAGAATTTTGATTACTAGAATCACATCTGCTAGTCCCATGTCTTTCATGTCAAATCTTGAGTTTAACATATCTTTAGTGGATTTGATTATCTTATCATTATTTCCAATGATAAGTATGTCGTTTACATAGAGGCACAAGATCATATAGTCACTCTCTGTGACTTCCATGTAGACACATTTATTGATCTTGAATCCACATTTCTTCATGACATTATCAAAATTTTCATGTCACTACTTTGGTGTTTGTTTCAAGCCATATATAATGACTTCACCAACTTACATACCTTATTTTTCTGTCCTGGCACAAAAAACCTCTCAGGTTGCTCCATGTAGATTTTCTCTTCTAAATCTCTGTTTAAAAAGACAGTCTTTACATCCATTTGATGTATTTCGATATTCCATAGAGCGACAATAGCCAAAAATACTTTAATGGAAGTTATTCTTGATACTGGAGAATATGCATCAAAGTAATCAAGGCCTTCTTATTGTCAGTATCTTTTGATTACCAATCTGACCTTATATTTATCAATCGTTTCATCTGACTTCATTTTTTCTTCTTGAAAATCCACTTGCAACCTAGTGGTTTACTTTCCGGAGGAAGATCCATAAGTTTCCAAGTGTGATTTTGCAAGATAGACTTTATCTCAGATGTAATTGCCTCTCTCCAATAAGGTTCATTAGAAGAGCCTACAACTTCTGAGTAACTTCGGGATTCACTCTCCAACATGAAAGTGATAAAATCTGATCCATAGGATTTTTCTACTCGAACTCTTTTGCTCCGTTTAGGCTCAACCTCCACAGGTTCCTCATCATCATCTTCATCTTGTGTTTCATATGCCCGTTTTGAGGAGCTAGTATCCTCACGGGTCTTATAAGGAAACACATGTTCGAAGAAAGATGCATTTCTCGATTCGATTATCGAGTTCATGTGTATCTCCAGTATGTGTGACTTATACACATAAAATCGATATGCACTGATGTTCTGTGCATATTTAATAAATATGCAATCAACAGTCTTTGGTCATATCTTAATCCTTTTCGGATCAACCACCAACACTTTGGCAAGACACCCCCACATTCGTAAATATTTGTAAGATGGTTATTTTTCATTCCACAACTCATAAAGGCTCTTATCTATTTTCTTCCATGACACCTCATTTAAAAGGTAATTAGCTATTAACATAGCTTCCCCCACATGGACTCTGGCAATTTAGAGCTCAATAGAAGAGCATTCATCATCTCTTTTACAGTTTTATTCTTTCGCTCAACAACTCCATTTTGCTAAGGAGTATAAGGAGCTGTTGTTTCGTGTATGATCCCATGTTCAGCACACAACTCAACAAACAATGATGTATATTCACCGCCTCGGTCACTTCGAACCACCATAATCTTTCTAGTAAGTTGGTTTTCAATCTCAGTCTTATAGAGAGCAAATTTCTCTATACCTTCATCCTTACTTTTGAGAAGATACACATAACAATATTTTGTGTTGTCATCTACAAAAGTGATGAAGTATTTATTATCACCACGTGTTGTCGTACCTTTTAGGTCACACATCAGTGTGAATTAAGTCAAGTGGTTCGTTACTTCTTTCAATATGTTGAAAGGATGACCTTGTCATTTTCGCTTCAACACAAATCTCACACTTGTGTTTTGGGTCAAGGTGGAATACAGGTATGCTTTGCATGTTTATTAATCTATGCAACATATCGTAGTTAACATGTCCTAGTCTACCATGTTAGTGCAGCGGAGACCGGCAAGAGGGGGGTGAATTGCTGAAAATAAAAACAAACTATACCCTCCTCGGATTTCAACTCAGAATTTAAATCAACAATAAAATAACAGCAACTAAATTAATGAAACAGAAAAGGAAATAGGAACAGAAAAGACTCAAGGATTTAACCTGGTTACAACCAAGGAGGTTGTTAATCCAGGACAGTAGAAAAAAGCGCAGTAAGAAAAATCTCCTTCTCTGAAGGCGGAGAAGCCTTTTACACTTTTGAAGCTCACTAGTTACTTAGGAATTGCTTACAGATTGATTGCTTGAGTTGTTGTTGAATTCCTAGCTTTAGGGGACTTTATATAGCTCCTGGAAAGTCTATCCCGAGGGTCCAAGGCACCTCCAACAAGGTTCAAGGCGCCTTCAGCTCTGTCAGCGGATAAAACTTTATCCGCAACGCAAACAGTCAAATCTGACCTGTTGAAGGCGCCTTCAACAGAGTTGAAGGCGCCTTCAACAGAGTTGAAGGCACCTTCATGATGGAGGCGCCTCCAAGCCTGCTGGAGGCGCCTCCAAGCTGGCAGCACATTTTCCAGCTTGGTTTTTCCAGCTTCCGACGCTCCGTTCTTTTGGGTGATTGCGGCCAACCGAAATAGGGCTCACCCGAACCCAATTCCCGGCCTTTTCCTCGAGCAGCCTTCCGTCCCCGCTTCACGTCCCTCGAACACCGTGCACGCTCTTCACACCCACCGGAGTACTCTTCCGCAGCTCTCTCGTCCTTCGGATGCACCGAGCCCGTCGGCTCCCTTCCCGTGCCGTCCTTCTCGCTAACTGCGTCTTCCGCTCGACTTCCTGTGTTCCTAAGCTCCTACACACTCATACACATGGATCAAATACAGCAGGACCTAACCAACTTAGTTGATCACATCAAAACTACCACGGGGTCCAACATACCATGCCACAAACATAAAGCCTCAAGCATATAAGTGGAAGACCTTTATTTTTATTTATCTTGGGCCTAATGGCCATTAGATTGAGCTTGAACAACCCATCAGATACATAGACCCTTCTTACAAACATTTCATTCTTAGATAATACAATTCTGTCCGACTCAAAAATAATACGAAAGTCATGCTTGCTTAACAGTGATCTGGATACTAGATTCTTCCAAATCTCTAGAACATACATCACATTGTTCAGAGTAAGGTCCTTGCCCGAGGTCATCTTCAGCACCACCTTTCCTTGGCCCATGATGTCCGAGGTTATTGAGTTTCCCATGAACAACTTGTCTCCAGTGGCTTCTTCAAAGTTGTGGAACAGCTCCTTATTGCAGCAGACATGTTTGGTGGCTCCAATATCGATCCACCATTGCCGCGGGTTTGAACCGATCAGGTTCAACTCAGAGACCACAACGTAGAGGTCGTCCATTTCTGGTCCCTCGCTCAGGTTGGCCTCCTGCTTCTTTTTCGACTTCCTGCGCTTCGAAGATTTGTGACCCACTCGGTCATAATTGAAACACTTCCCAGAGAATTTCTTTTTGTTGATGTCTTCTCTGGGTCCCATCTTGGAAGACTTAGGGTTCTTCCATTTTGAGCTTTGATCATGCTCAACCACGTTAGCTTTCACAGTAGCTTGAGAGAACAGTTTTCTCTCTGAACTCTTGTTGTCTTATTCGATACGAAGTCGAACAATGAGTTCTCCACATTTATATTCTTTCGTTTGTGCTTCAGGTAGTTCTTGAAGTCATTCCAGTCGGGAGACAATTTCTCAATGATAGCAGCCACCTGGAAGGTTTCACTCAGAACCATCCCTTCTGAGTGAATCTCATGCAAGATCATCTAAAGCTCCTGGACTTGGCTGATTACCGTCTTGGAGTCAACTATCTTGTAGTCCAAGAATCTACCCACGATGGACTTCTTGACCCTTGCATCCTCCGTCTTATACTTCTTGTCCAGGGACTCCCACATCTCCTTAGTCATTCTTTTCATGCTATACACAACGTACAGCGAGTCGGCAAGGCAGTTGAGGGTGCAGTTTCGACAAAGGAACTCAGAATGAGTCCATGTCTCCACTGCACTGATGGTTTGCGCATCAACATCCTCAGCAAGCTTAGGAGGGTCCTCGGTCAAGAACCGAGTCAGGTTGAGCGTGGTCAGGTAGAAGAACATCTTTTGTTGGCACCTCTTGAAGCTCAGTTCACTGAACTTCTCTAACTTTTCTCTGTGGTTGATTGTCATAGTTCTAATCGGGGCGGAGGGGGTCTACACGTGTTGAGTCTGTTGCAGCTCAACATTCCGTTCTGTGATCATCTCAACAGAATCGAGCATGTTTCATGATTGTTGGATCAACAATCTGTTACCGGAGATTTTGGGGACTGAGCTGAATTTAAAATTACACAGAATTTAAATTCAACTTACAATAGAGATGACCTGAGCGGATAATCTCAGGCTGCTAGTAGGGGTTGATTTCTGTCAGGTGATGAAGGTAGTCTGCACAATGTTGATAGAGCAGGTTGATCGGCCGAATAGCACGAGCGAGTACAACATATCAGAAAGGCCGACGAAGCAGCACGATCGAGAGGTAGAAAGAGGTAGATCGGGCAAAATAGTCGTCGGATAAGAGAGACCGACCAAGCAATGCGGTCGGACGGGTAGCAAGACCGACCGGGCGGGCAAACCGAGGCCTGCGGTTAACGTAATTTTCTTGAAACAAATTTGCTCACCTCCGACAGCCTCCTTATATAGGAGCTCAAATCAACGATAGTGTTAATGGTTGATTAATGACCATTACTTGCCCGAACAGTGAAACACCCACCTTCAAATTTTGCCTCGATCAGTCTGACATTCGACGCACGCAGCTCATGCCCGCATATACGAGTCAACATGGTTCAGTGTAATCCGAGCCCTGGATTTGCACCCCCTCTGTGCACCCATGCGTGAGAGTGAGCCTCTTCCCATGCATCTGTTCACATCCTCAATGCATGTGAATCAATATAAACCACCCAACATGCCATGAAACTCTCAATGTAGGAATAAAGTCTCATTCACAATGAAACTTCTATCCTCTTCCACCTCTTCTCCATTCACACGTATTCAACAATAACACCCTCGTTGATGGGTAGTACTAGTGGAGGGGGTCCTCGTCAGTGGGAAACAACAATAGAGGGCACCAATGGCTTACCGAGGGGGGATGTATGAAGTTTCTCATTACAGAGATGGTTGGAGAACTTTAGCTATCCTTGTCAACGGATAACAAAAGTAGAGGGGGTCCTTATCGGTAGGCAATGATAGCGAAGGTGCGCCGATGGCTTGCAAAGGTGGACACACAAAGTTTCTCATGGCAGTCGGAAAAATTTAGATTTAACGTGGCTTGCAAAGGGGAGGCGTGACATGCAGGTGAGGGGTAGTATAGTGAGAGTGAAATAGAACTTTAGTGTTTTAATTGGAACAATATTTAATTAATTAATCAACTCTTAAGTTAAATAAAATAATTTAAATATACTTTCTCAATATATATATATATATATTAAAATTATAAATAAATAATATTTATTTATTATATATAGTTTCAATCTATAATTATAATTAATATTATTAATTATATTTAATCTATTTAGAAGGAATTTTAATCAAATATTAAATTATTGATTTAATCTTCATTCTTAAATTTTAATCATTCTATCCAATATTAAATTAAAATTTAAGAATTTTTAATAGTATCTTATGATTGTACGATTCAATACCGAATTGGCAAAAGGAACTATTTTTATTGGAAACATTTTGATAATGGATTCCTTGGAAACTTTTATAGTAAATGGAATATATAGAATTATAATCAATTAAATATTATAAAATTTGGGTATTTTCTCTCATTTAAGTATATGAGTAGGAAAGCACCTCTAGGTCAACATAAAGAAAGAAAATCATAGATGACTATTAATCATTAGTACATATAACAAGATATGAGAGGAGGTATACTCGGATAAATCAAATATCGACTCTAAGATATCATATAACAATATCCAATATCTTAACTATTATACCGCTCCGAAAAAATTTATTTACATTGAATCACGATCTTATAAATTGTGCTCATGGCAGCTACAATAACAAGGAAAAAAAAAGAATAATCTCTAAAAGGAGCACGTTGATTTTTAATTTTATTTTTAATTTAAAAAAAAAGACATTTGTAAAATTTAAGAGTTCTTTTAATTTTGTACCCCAAATATTTAAATCCATAAAGACTTCTATGTGATAGATCAAAAAGTTAGCATTCGTGGAGCACCTATGTGACTCATCAACTAAATTGACTAACATGACTTAAATAAAGGTAGAGTTAGGCGTGTAGATAATTCTGACATGAACAATAGTGATAGTGGACCAAGGACTTTCACATTTGAGATTCAAATCAAGATGAAGATTCTTAGGGTTAATGAATTGTGATTGTACGAATGACTTAACGTGTAACTTAATGTTTAGGAATGACGCAAGCAATTAGGAATTCCTACTTAAGATATCTTGAACTGCTGTAGTTATGAAATTCCTGTATTAATTATGGTTTTTTTTATGAATAATTATTTAAAAAAGAACTATGGCTGGAAGGTTTGAATTAGTGAGATTGGATTTGCGTTTCAGGTCCGGAGACCTATTCGGCAAATGCAAATTCAACAATTATCAGCCGTTGATATTGTTTACTCCATAGTTCGATCCAACGCTTACGGAAGAGCGCACGTCATAGATCCGCAACCGACTCATGTTGGCCAATCACCGACGTCCTCCTTCCTCTTTATATACTCCACCCATCGCGGGTTTACCAATCTCAATCTCAATCTCCTCCCCGCGTTTCCGGTTCTTGTAGCTCTTACCCTCGATCGCGATCTCCCATGGCGCCCAAGGCCGAGAAGAAGCCCGCGGAGAAGAAGCCCGCTTCCTCCGACAAGCCGGCGGAGGAAAAGGAGAAGAAGACCGCGGCCGAGAAGGCCCCGGCGGAGAAGAAGCCCAAGGCCGGAAAGCGTCTCCCTTCCAAGGACGGTGCCGCTGCTGCAGGCGACAAGAAAAAGAAGAAGGCCAAGAAGGGCACTGAGACCTACAAGATTTACATATTCAAGGTGCTCAAGCAGGTGCACCCAGATATTGGCATCTCCAGCAAAGCCATGTCGATTATGAACTCGTTCATCAACGATATCTTCGAGAAGCTCGCGCAGGAGGCCTCGCGCCTTGCCCGCTACAACAAGAAGCCCACCATCACGTCCCGTGAGATCCAGACCTCCGTCCGTCTCGTCCTCCCCGGTGAGCTCGCCAAGCATGCGGTCTCCGAGGGCACCAAGGCCGTGACCAAGTTTACCAGCTCTTAAATCCATTGTATTTTGGTTGGGTCTCCGTTGGATCTTTGGAAGATCTGAGTCTCTAGGGTTTTTTCCCTCCTGATTTTCTACTCGTGCTTTGCCTTTTTTTGTTTTTTTGGTTCTCGATGGTAGATGAATGCTCATGTAATATAGTAACTCTGACACGAGAAACTATGGATGATGGGTCTTTCAATTAGCAGTGTTCGAAGGTTAATATGTTGACATATGATGTAGGGTTGTGCGGGAGGGAGTTGTTTTCTGTATTAAATGCTTCTATTAGGATTTCAGAAATGTGTTCTTGATCATCGTGGTTTGTTTTTGTTGTATCCTGTAGATTAGTATTCCTGCTCTATTTGATCTCATTCTTGATGCATTGCAATGGCATACTTACTTTCTTTCGACCATTTATTATATAATAGGTTTATTATATTGCGTTTTCTCAATTGCTATGTGTTTCTCTCTTCCTCATAATTCTCCTGATTTGCTGAAACTCGTACTCTGATGTTCTCTCATCATGTCTATTGTTTGCTCAGTGTTTTTATGGGCAATTGGGATTCATCTTCGTAGATTTGCCGTCAAGGTAAAGGAGGGAAAGCTCGTTGAAATTCAGTTCTGCATCCATTTTGTTGCTTGTCCCTCCCTTGAGCTGTATAGGTTTTAGCCATCGTCTCAGACAGCGGAAACCTTGAACTATAAATTTCCAAGTGTTTAACAAACCTTTGTGGCTACAAATGAATTAACTTTATCGCGCACAAAGTGTAACTGATAATTTTGCAGGATTTTTGTATGTATATTAGAGGCTAAGTATGCAAATTTTTGCTACTCTCAATCATGCAGGATTGTGAATGAGACTAGGAAAGCCAACAAATATGAATGAACTGCTCGCGTCAGTGAAAAACACTCAAACAAAAGCCCAATGATAATACAACACTTTTATTGTAATCATTAAGTAACTGAGCCAACTTTTAATTCCATTTATTGATGAAAGACAGTATCGAGCTGTTCTAGCAATGGAGCGAATGCAAAATCATGGAATCAGAGTCAAAATAACAGACATCAGAGGGGAGAGCCAAAACCACCACCGCCAGGAGTACATATCTGGAGAATCTCTCCAGCATCCACCTTCACAGTGTTTTTCCCACCTAGATACACCCTTCGCTTGTCTCTCTTGATCAGATAGTTCGTACCGCGTGCGCCATCTTTTCCACCTTTTAGGCCCCTCGGTGCATGTACTCGCCTCTCAGAAAGGATGCTGACCACAATCTGTTTCCTGAACTCTATTTCCCGAACCAGTCCATCTCCGCCTCTGTGATACCCAGCACCGCCACTGTTTTCTCGTAGTCCAAACTTGTGAAGAAGAACAGGATATCGCTGCTCAAATATTTCCGGATCTGTCATCCTAGTGTTGGTCATGTGGCACTGGACTCCACTAGTTCCATCCCAAGTTGGCCCTGCACCGCTTCCGCCTCCAATGGTCTCATAGTAACCAAAGGTGTCATCCCCGAACGTTAGATTATTCATGCAACCCTGAGAACAGGCACACGCTTGGAATGAAGTCAGAATAACATCCGTAACCCTCTGAGACGTGAGCACATTGCCACCGACAACCGCTGCCTTGTCACTCGGTGAAAGAAAAGAACCGTCCGGAATGTGAATTGTTACAGGCGCCAGGCAACCTTGATTTAGTGGTATGTCCACATCCACCAAGCAGCGAAGGCAGTATATAACTGCTGCTGCCGTTACTGCTTGAGGGGCATTCCAATTGCCATAAACTTCTGAGCTAGTCCCTTCAAAGTCGAAAGTAGCTTCGCCATTTTTTGCGTCAATACTGAGCTTCAAGTGGATAATAGAACCATCATCCATGTAGTCTTCTTCCTCGACTACAGTGGATCCCGTTTCTCGTTCCAATTTTGCTGCAACTGCTTTAAGCATCTCTCTTACAGCTTCTTCAGCATTTTTCTGAACATAGTTCATGTATGATTGAACAGTTGTTAAGCCATACTGATCGATGAGTTCTTTGATTAGTGTAATGCCTCTCTGGTTTGCAGCTACTTGAGCACGGAGATCAGAAAGATTGTCTTGAATCCTGCGAGTTCCTGGGATTTTGTTGCTCGACTTTTCATCGGAACATGGATTTATAAGCAGGTTAATTATTCCCTCTTCTTGGAAGATACCCCCTTTAACAAGTTTGAATGCTTTAATCGTAGCACCCTCCTCCCATAAAGATTTTGAGAATGGTGGCATGCTTCCTGGAGTTATCCCACCAATTTCTGCATGGTGTCCTCTGCTGGCCACAAAGAAAACCAATTTGTCATTGTCAAAAACAGGAGTTATGACGGTTATGTCAGGAAGATGGCTTCCTCCTGCCGAAGGATGATTAGTAACAAGAACATCCCCTTCACGAAGATCGTCGTCCCAATATTCTAATTGCCAACATACTGTGCTTGACATGGCTCCCAGATGAACTGGGACATGAGGAGCGTTAGCAACAAGCCCTCCGTCCGGGCCAAAAAGGGCACAAGAAAAATCCAGCCTCTCCTTTATATTTGTAGAAATCGAAGTTCTCTGGAGAGTCCGACCCATCTGCTCAGCAATCCCCATAAACCGATGGTTGAATATAGAAAGTTGCACAACATCAGCGACCTTTTCTGTGATATCAACAGTGGCCGAGGCAGAGTGGATCTCAATTCTTATATTACCATACCTAGTAATGCTTGCTACACAATTAGGTTCCACAATTACTGTACTATTACCGTTCATAATGATTGCAGGACCAGCCAGCACATGACCGTATCCTAACTTCTCTAGCTTGAATAATGGGGTCTGATACCACTCTTTGCCAAAGAAAATCTTGTATGATCCTTCTGGTTGAGGAGTGGTACGAGATGTTTCCAACTCCCTAGGCTTCATGATGTTTGTGACACCTACACCACGAACCCTTACATCACAAATCAGAATTTTCCTATTCTGCAGCTTGAATCCATACTCTTTCTGGAAGATCCTTTCAAATTCAACTGCATAATCATCCACACCTGTTGGTTTTTTTACCATGATGGCTGTATCTGTACCCTCATATCTCAGGTTCAAATATGTTTCTGTCTTGATGCTTTCTTCCCCAAAACCTTGATCCCTGAGCTTTCCTCTAACTTGAGTTAACAGGACAGACTCCCTTCGAGATGCCTCTAGAACACTATCAGTGCTATAAACTGCAGAATATGGTTTCTGTACCTCCTCAACAACATCAGCCAAGCCCATTCCATAAGCACTCAATATTCCACAAAATCGGTGAATAAGGACTTCAGACATACCCAGTGACCTGGCTATAGCACAGGCATGCTGTGGACCTGCACCCCCAAAGCAAGCAAGTGCATGATTTTTTGTCTCATGGCCTTTCATTTCTGTTAGCTGACGAATAGGCCTACACATTGTTTCGTTTGCGACATTCACAAATCCAAGAGCAATTTCTTCAATTGTCATATTCTTTACTGAAGAATCTTGGCTCTTTCTGTAAGAATTTATCTCAAGTGCTAACTTGGTGAATTCTTTTCTGGTGGCTTCCACGTCCAAAGGCTGATCCTCATTTGGTCCAAAGATGGAAGGGAAAAAGTCAGGAATAACAGTTCCCAATATTAAATTAGCATCTGTGACTGCTAATTCCCCACCTTTTCTGTAACATACTGGGCCAGGGTGTGCACCAACTGACTCAGGACCTACATGGAAAGAACCAAATTGAAACTTAAGCTTGGAGCCACCACCGGCAGCCACAGTGTTTATGGCAAGCTGTGGTGCTTGAATTATTGCCCCGGCAATTTGGGTCTCAAGTACTTGCTCATAGCTTCCATCATAGCGACTAACATCAGTAGACGTGCCACCCATATCAAATCCAATGAGAGGTTTAGATGTTTCAAGTTCAAAGAGGGTTTGAGAGTAACCAACAACACCACCTGCAGGACCCGACAGGACAGCTTTATGCCCAGAGAACCTTTGTTCTGGTGCAAGACCACCATCTGATTGCATAAACAAGACATTTACCTTATCGGCACCATCTTCAAACCTAGACATAAATCCAGTGAGGTATTCTTTAATAACAGGTGTCAGATAGGCATCCACAGTAGCTGTTAGACCTCGAGGCACAGCTCGGACCATGGGAGTCAAAGCTGAAGATAAAGATACATGCCTGAAACCCATACTCAGTGCTAACTTCTCGACCAAAATTTCGTGCTGAGGGTAGGTGTAGGAATGCATTAAGACCACAGCCAAACAGTATATTCCTTTGTCAAGCAGATGTTTCAGAGAATAGCGCAGCCCATCTATGTCGATGGGCCTTGTCACCTTGACAAGCTCCCCAGATATGCCTTCAATTGAAGAAGTCACATTCTTCTCGTCGATGACAAGTTCAATCCTCTCATCAACCTCCACAACTTCCTCATAGAGATTTGATGGTTTTGAAACTGTAAGGTCAAAGATCTTCGGCCGTGCTTGGTTACCAATCTGGAGCAAATCTCTGAATCCACGAGTCACACAAAGAGCAATACGCTCCCCTTTCCTTTCTAGGAGAGCATTTGTTGCAACAGTAGTGCCCATCCGGATCCACTCAATCTTCTCAGTAGGGATCTTGGAGGATCTGGGAATCTTTTGGCCAGTGAACTCTTCCAGGATTCTCCGTATTCCTTCAATAGGAGCATCATCATAGTTCAGAGGATCCACTGATAAGAGTTTCATAACACACCCTTCTGATTGTCCAGGGACTTCAGCATAGATATCAGTAAATGTTCCTCCTCTGTCAATGCAAAACCTGAACTTCCCCTCCTTTAAGCTTCCCATTTTCTACTGTGGTATCTTTGAGAAAAGAGCTCTAAAGCCAAGTCAAGATATCAAGATTTGCATGCAACAAAATACTATCAAACAATATTCTAAGCTAAGTCTTTAGACAACATTAATTTTCCAATAAATAAAACAGGCAAATTGTATATCATCATCCCTGATCAGGTTATCATCTGTCCTCTTTGATTACGTTTTTATCAGAAAGTAAAAGCTCAATCTTTATTTTAAGATATGAGACCATATATTCAACGCAGTTCAGTGCCCTATGATGGCGATTTCCAGATACAAAGAAATGATGAGTAAACATAATGAATCCAAGAGACTACTATTTTTAACTTACAAGTTAACAATTTAACTCATTGCCCTAAAATAAACATTTTCAGCTTGAAAGAGAGCGAGAGCGAACGTAGTCGATTCATTTGCCAGAGTAAAATTTTCAAAACAAGCATTCAATTCAGTCCACTATCTCCCGATCTTCTCATGAGCTATCAAATATCGCCGACGCGATTAAAACACTGAAAAACCACAAATCTCCCGGATCATTTCCCTTTTCGAAACCGTGAAACATCTACGCATAAAGATACGATCGATAACAAACGATAAGCGACGAAAACAACTGATAGATCAAATGAGTCAAAATCGAGGAAGCTCGCAGTAGATAGAGAAGTGGCTGTTGAGATCTTACCCGAAGAAGAAGGAGGTGGTGGGCAAGCACAGGACAGAGAAGAATTCGGCTCGGTTGGGATTTCTAAATACCGCCTACTTATCTGTTTAGGTCACTTTTCAACCTTTGCTTCGCTATTTATTCGTTTACGAATTTGGATTGAAACGGAAAAAAAAAAAAATCGGTCGAGGTGCCGGCCGAAGCGGACCGTTTCCAATTCAAACGGTTCGAACAGAATGACCCGTGGGAAATCTCTATTTTGGTTGGATAAAAATTATTCATTTACATCAATTAAAGATTAACCCAATCGAAATCATCGATTCATCATTCACAACTTTTTTTTTATTGAATTAATAGTTCAGCTCAATTCTGATTTGACTTCTGTAACATTATCAATTGGAATAAAAAAGGTATTCTTTTAAAGGAAGAATAAATTATACATAAAGCTAAAAAGTTAAGATAAAATAATATTTTTTGTTTGAAAAAGAAATATTGTATCTCCCCATAATCTTTTTGATGAAAAAAATAAGTATAAGACTATTTCACAAAAAATTAACTCGAAATGCAACAATCTTGACTAACCAAATAGCTTGATTAGTTAGTAGAGAGCAATTGAGCAACAAGGTCTTCCCGGATGAACTAATTATGCTTAATCTAATCACTTATCATTTACCATGATATTATGAATAAAAGAGTGTTCATCATAAAAGAGTCTAATCTTTACTTTAATTGACCTTTTAAACTTAATCCACCCTAAAAATAATGTTTAAGAGAAAAAAAAGTAAAAACCCTGCTTAATTGGAGTTTTTAACGTGTGAATTTTATGAAAGGTAAAATCAATTAATTTAGCAGCCCTCGTCCCATATTATTGGAAGAAAGTAAATTAAGAAATTAAAATTAGAACCTTTCGTTTTCCGTCTCAAATTTAGAGGGGTAAATTGAAAAACTAGCTAGATTATTATTATTTAGACTGAAGCATTAATAAGTTAAGTTCCTTTTATTATTATTAGTATTACCATTTTTGTAAGCAACCTTGATTTTTTTTTCTTATTTACATACCAAAATGAGAAATAAAATTAGTATATATATAAAAAAATAAAAGTAAGAAAATTCCTTGTTCGAATGAGATGGCTCAATTTTGGAAGCGTAAAGGAAACGACAGCGAAGGCAACTCCTCCTTGTTTCCTCCTTTTCTCCCAATGCCACGTTGAAGATTCAACTTCGCTCGCTGCAGCGGCAGTAATCTCCACCGCACTTCCCTCAGTCCTCATCGGTCGCCTTCTTCTTCCTCCGCCTCCGCGACGATCAGGGCATCGCGGTACGCTCTCTCTATTGTTTCGTTTTGTGGATGAAATCACTGAAAAATATTTGATCGTGAAAAGAGATGATATTTGGGGTGAACGCACGTTTCTTCATCTCTTTCTTTTCTCATGATTTAAAGTTTGTTTGTTTTTTATGACTCTCGTTGCTAAAAATGTGTTCTTTGTTTACTTCTATGAGGAAAAAACACATCTTTTTGTCGTTTAGGTTTTGGAATTAACGGATTGGTATTTTTCATCGGGAGCATATTAGAAGTCTCCAAGACAGTTCGCACTTTTTAATGATTTGATTTTTAATCTACTTTCTAGGGAGCTAATAATGTGTGATTCAATTGTTCCAGCCTGACGATATTGTTCCTGACTGCTAAGGTTCTTACAGTTGTTCAGCTGACGCTGGGACATGGCTCAATTGTTGCAGCATCAAGATTCGAATTTATTATGCAATAAAAATCACTTTGGGTGCATGTCAGGCTTACTCCCATATCTTGATCACTCCCATCTTTATGCAAAGAAGTCACTCAAGCACAGTGAATCTGGCGATGCCAAACAACTATGGGGTACGAGACTTAGACCTTGCACTCCGTTCATTTTTAAGTACTATTGATACTTTTCTGGTTCAGTATAGACTATAGGCCCTTCTAAATGAATTAGGTGCTTCTATAGCAGAGCAGGGATAAAGAATAGATAAAGTTGTATACAAGAGGGTTTTTTTTTTTTTTTTAAACTTTGTACAAGAACCAAACAACTGAATATAAGAAATTTGAAGATTATCATCTATGTTTTCCCTGCTACAGCAGAGCTAGAGGTTCCAAGTTTTTCATGGACGAACAGATCAAACAATTTGGTTCGTAGAGGTATCATCCTAGCCTTACAGAGGAATGAATTCCAAGCAAATTGAACTGTCACAAGTTAGGCATTAGAGCCTTCGACAACAAGATGGTAATCTTCCATGCCAATGTATGGAAATCCCTGTACCTTTAAATGCTAAATTGTGCCAGCCAGCAAGAGCAAGCCTTCAGGGGAAAAATAAAATCCATCAGTATGATCCTTTATGCCATAAATATTTGTGAAATTCTAAGTTGTCTTAAATTTATATAGGCCCTCAGCAGCAGACATGATTTGTTGTGGATTTTTTTTGGATCCTAAGGCAAATTTGATTAGTTGGACTTCTTGTTGGTCAAGCTTCTTGTAAAAAAAATAATTTAGGAATCTAGCAGTTACAAGGTCTCTCTGGGTGTTACTGATTTTATAAGGTCTCACTCTTCTTGGTGTTACTTATTTTATAACATTTTTGTTTCTTTCATCTTGTCTGAGATGGTAAGGAAGGTTCAATAAGCACCATAATCATCTATAGCCCCTAGATAATACTCTTTTACTATCAATGAGAGGAGTTGACTATTATGGTGCATTTGGTTCATTGGACTAGTTGCTCTATTCCCTTTGAATTCTCATGAACTAGGTACTCCTATATTTGGTTAAAAAATAAACTTATAATACCAATTCCCATCCAATTATGATTATCTAATCATCCTTTTGGCTATTCATTATTGTATTGGATGGTCGAGCTGAACACTGAGCAATCTGGAAGGGCCAGTCTGGCTGGACAGTGACGGGTTAGCTCAATGAGTTGGACAAAATATTTCATGTAGCAGTATATTGTGGTTGTGAAAGCTATTCCTTGTCAAATACTTATAGCATTCATATAAACCAAACGTAGTAATTCAAATGAAGTATCTATTCCATTGCACGAACCAAATTAAGGAATAGGTATTCCCATTCATTTTTTTTTATCAATTCCATTATCTAGGAAAAGTTATTCCATTCATTAACTTCAGATTTTACAGTTGCTAGTTTATAGATTTACATGTCATAATTATAAAAAGATACTATTAACTGTAAAATTATTATTTTATGAGGAATTGAAAGTGTTGGAATTATGAACAATAATATTACAATAAAAGTGTAGAAAAATAACCTTCATATATGTTTTTCCTTAGTGTAGCTTTGGACAAAAAATGAACACCAATATCAGTGCTTGAGAAAACAAATTCAGTTTACATGTGAATTTTGTAAAGCAGATTGGAGTGCTGAGTTCTATGACTAGAGCAACAAACCCTTGTGTTCATGGTATGGAAAAAAGTTTTTTTTATCATTCATTGATGTACACATGCATTTTTTAGTCACATTACTATCCAAAATGATAAATCGTGTCATGTGTAATGGTATAAGTCTAAGTAAAGAAACTACTGTGTTATTACATGTCTGCTTTACTTCATATTTGTAAATTTCATAATGCCTTTATTTGACACTGTAAATGCTTAATTTGGCATCTCTTATCCACATGCCAATATGTCATTAAGTGCAAACCCATTAATGTTACTTTCTCTATGTTCTTATATTTTGTAAATATCTTTTCACAGATTACTGCCACAAATCTCATGTTGTGTTTGATTAATATTACTTCTTAATGCAGGCAAGAAAGGTGCAAGATTCTATATCCCATTAACTAACCATCAAAATGATGAGTCATCTGGAGCAGCTAACTTGATGGTAATTTATGAAAGAAATACTGTAAAATTTTTGGTAAAATGTCTTAGTTTATCTGGCGCTGTATAATATCTACTAACTATGTTATTTCTAGCTCTTATTTGTCCTTTAGCGGTCCATTTGATGTGAGTCAATTTCTTGTTTCCATATCATGTATCCTACTATTTTATATAAATTCAACCTCCCAAAACTCTTTTGCATTATCTTGGTAGAGCAAGTGTTTGAAACAGTATCTGCATCCTAAGCAATATAATATTTCGATCTCACTGCATTTCTGGATGGAATTTGCCAGCTTTATGCAGTTGTGCTTGTGCAAACAGAGATATGTGGTCTACATCAAATTTTCAAATAGCATATGTAAAAGAAAATAGCTATCTTCACTATAAAAGTGATTAAAGAGAATGAAATAGATAGGTCGTCAACACTTTGCTTGTGCTCAAATTTTCTCATGCGACTAATTTTCTAGCTATGTTACTTGGACTCGATTACCGATAATAACCGACATGAGTGTCAATCTAAGCATCTAATATGACATACTATGGCATACAAAGAATCCAAGCATCATAATTTCCTAGTGCCAAACTACTGAACATTTTGATACTTAATCTTCTGTTCCTACACTATAATTACATCAACAGGAATTATACATAAAGGACAACTAACCATTTCTTGGTCACCTGGAAAAGAGAGGATCATCAAACTCTAGTTAGAGCAAGGGGCTTGCTTTGATACAGCTAAAACTAGCACTATAATTTTGATATTTTACCTAGATTTATGGAAGTTCCAATTCACCTCATAATTTTTATTGGTTTTCTTAATTGTGACTTGCTCCACGTAAGATTGCCAACCATGGAAATTTGCAAACCAGTTTCAGTTGTGCCAGTCAGCTTCACATTGTATTTGTAAACTAATTGCTGTGGTAAAACTTAATTGGAGTAGAGTGTACCTAAAATGATTTAAATTTTAAACATAACCTAATCAATATTCATAATTAGGAAATTGCTAGTGATGACATATTCAGAGATGTATATGATAATTAACTGGGGCGTTGGGCCGCGTGGCAGAAGTAAGACCTGAACAAGAGGTGAGGAATAAAAACATGCTACCAGATAGAAAAACAAGGAGATGTATGGTGAAATTTTATTTTCACTTCAACAATGGTAAATGTTAGTATGGCTGATCGTCAACATGTCTCTAAAGCGGCTTTTGTGATGGCTTTACTAGAATAGATGAAGTAGGCACGTGCAGACAAGGCAGCTGTCTTTTTAATTCTCAACTTCATTCTTTAAGTGATGTTACTTTCTTGCTCTTGAAACAATGTTTGTACTTTTATACTGTGTTTTTTATTGCAGAAGGATATTCTTTTTTCTCATCTAAAAAAGGTGAATATGTTTTCAGGATTTCTTCCATATCACAATGCAAGGATTGATGACTGTTAAACTAGATGGCTTCAAATAGCATTGTTTATTGTTCAGTTCATGTTCTCAACTTGCTATCATATGGCTATCAAGAAATTTGTTGGCAAGTATTGTTGTCAGATTTACTTATTTCTATGACCACACAAATATCAATAGTTTTGGGGATTGTAGACATGTGCATTAGATAATTTCAATAGTTTCTTGACTTTCATGTGCCAACAATAGAGAGAGAGAAAACAAGATTTTATCTTTGCTCACTTATTTATGTTTCTGCTTCACAAATGAACTTGTTCACAGTTTCTTCTTAGCATATATTTGAGTAAGTGTACCATATTTGTTGCTTGTCTTTCTTGTCTAGTAAACTTGGTCTTTAGTAGTCTGGTTGATGGATGCCTTTTTATTCCTTTCTGTCCATGGACTCTTTCATGTTTTAGCTTTTAATGATGCCAGGTAAGTAAAAGAAATTCAGGAAAAGCCCTTAGAGATTCGATATTGAAAAAGTTGTTTGGGAAGTTACAGCCTAAACAGAAAATGCTTCCGGTAACCCCACATCTGCTGCGCACATTTTCCATTCATCACTTGGAGTGTGATGACTACATTCTTCCAGAGGAAATGACTATTAGGAATGAAACAACAGTCGAACTGCAGACGTCTGACTCTCAACCTATTCAGCAAGATCAACTTTTTGAAAACGAAATCAACTCCAAAATTTGTGGATCAGCTAATGTCGTAAAACATGTTGGCCATGACGATCTAGTTGAGACTGAAGAACAGGCTATGCATAAGGAAAAACTGCATGCAGCACGTGAAGCACATAAAGAGTTGCATTTGAAAATTGAGGAAGATCCAAATTCTGTTCTAGAGAGTTATTCAACGGATGGTCAGACATCCAGTTCAGTTAAAAGTTTTAACAATTCTGATTCATTTCCAACTCATTTGTTAGGTACAGAAGGAAGAAAACGTGGTAAGAGTAATCAAATTGCATCCAAGGAGAATCCTCGGATTTCGATGGATGGGTTGCTCCATAAAATCCCCTATGGAGAGAAGGTATCTAGGGAAGCATTAAAGAGAAACCTGTTTCGATCTGCCTCGGCCAAATCAGATGGGGAGAAAGTGCACCATAAAACCATTCATAGATCTCGTTCTCTTACTGAATCATTGGATCAGTATTCTAGTTTGCTAAATTCCTGTTCAGTTAGAGAAAGCAAAATGACATCTGAGTCCTTAAACTCGATTAACAAATACAGCAGCTTGCAGGACAAGGATGAAGTGAAAAATTATAAAAGGCTTCTTTCGAATCCTGAATATGGATCTTACCATTCGGATAAGAAAATTCAGAAGGGACTTTTCCGGGCATCTCTATCATTAAATGAAACAGCAGTCAGTCAACTGGATGTTGATGGTTTCATTGATACATGTGGTTTTTCTGAGTCAAAGTTAGTCGAGCCCCCTCTTCGTGTGGAAGTTAAAATGGAAACTACTAAATCTGCAGATCAAATTGCTAAAGTGAATTTTTGTGAGACAGCTGATGAACAACCTTTGTTAAACATTAGTGTACCTGAGGATCTTGAAATGTTTGAAATCACAGAGACATCAGATGAGCATGGTATCCATTTTCAGTTTCCTAATAATTCATTCTTGGATAGTGAGTCTTACCAGATTGAACAACCTGAATCAAATGAAAAAGGAAAAAGCATTGCTTCCATGGACAAGCTGCCAAGGGTACCTGAAACAGATCCAAGTGCCGAACCAACAAAACAGAGCCAAATTTCTAATCTTGACCCATGTTTTGAAGAAGGAATTGCGAAGTCATCAAAATATATAATTTCAGAAGGTAAGTTATTTACACATCAAAAAATATTTGGAATAGAAAGTTCTTCCTTATCCAAAATGCATTCTGTTAAATTTCTTTTGCAAAAAAAAAAAATGCACAGCCAAGGTGCTAATCATATAATTGGCATTTCCGAATTTCAAATTTACAATAAATTCATTTTTTGCTCCTTGTTTTGCTCTTGTCTGCTAGTAAGCATTGAGATAACACAAATGGTTGAGAGACTTCCTTTTTTGCAACGGTTAACTACCTTATACGTTTCACTTAAAACAGATTCTATACTTAAGAGCCTCCATTTGAAGGACCTCACGGCATTGCCAGAACTGGTGAACTCTTTGGATGTTACTGCATCCAGTTCCAATTGTGAAGCGCCAGATGGATTATCTACTTCTGATTCTTTTTACATTCAATTGGATCAAGAAGACGAAGCTGAGTTCAAATACGTTAGGGATACCTTGATGAAGTCCAATATAAATAGTTCCGAGTTTATTGAAGAATGGTATCCTCAGTACCAGCCACATGACCCTTTTCTTTTCGGGAAAGTGGTCGACACATTTGATGAATCTGAAACTGCATCCCTTGATCATCTGCTTCTAACTGATCTGATAAACGAGGTGCTACTTGAGACCTATGAAAAGTGTTTCCTTCAGAATTGGTTCTTGCTCATACATCCTAGCCCAAGGACAATTCCTTTGGGCCGTCATCTTCTCAAGGAAGTCTGGATGAAGATTAGCAAACTTCTTAATTTGCAAAGGCAGTCAAATCACACGCTACAAAATGCCATGGCACAAGATTCTGCGAACGACAACAGGTGGTTGAACTCACAGTGGGAAGCTGAGGCTGCAGGAATGGAGTTGGAGTGCCTTGTACTGGGTGATTTGCTAGATGAACTGCTGCTCGAGCTTATTGATATATGAACTTGTCAACCAATTTGGTCTCTTATTTGTAGATCTATCGTTAACATAGTTCATACTCCAACAATGTTCATACAAATACTCATACAACGGTTGTTTTGTTTTGGAAAGAAAATGTTGTATAAATTATTTAGGCTACATTTGGTAAGAGGTACTCGTAATATAATAATATAATCAAAATTATATTATCTTTTATAATTTGGATTACATTACCTTTTATATATATATATATATAAACTTATTTTTACCAAACATAGTAATATAATATTAATTATATTATAAATTTTATTATATTATGAGTTTTGATTACATTACTTAACTAAACGCAGCCTTAAATTCGGTAGAAATGACGCACACTTTCCTGTTTTTATTTATGCCGTTATGATAATTTTAGTTGATATTATATATAACAGCTACTCATCAACGACTCATCACGTGCAAGCAGATTGATATAAATGGGCCAGATCAAAATGGGCCGGGCCGAAATGAAAGCACTCTCCCCACCAGGCCATTTATGGGTGGGGACCACGACAAGAAAAGTAAAAGGAGAACTGAGACGGTGGTGGAGGGCGTGTAAAGAAACGGGTGTCTCGTGATAAGGTATCGGAAAGCGACGCCTCCGTCCTCGCCGGCGCTCCGGTTTTCTTTATCTCATCCAATGGGCCCCACTTTTACGATCGACACCTGTTTTTGCTCATCGACACCGTGTACCGCAAATAATCTCACCCGAGAATCGCACCGGAATTTGTGATTCGTGCAGATCCTAGATCTTGAAACCCTTGCGATTGATCTTGGACGTTGAATTCCACCAAGGAGAAGACCTTGATGTTCTGATTTCCTATATATGTGTGTGACTGGGTTCTGTTCTCGAAGGACCTGGTTTAGGTATCATCGTCGTTGCTTCTGTTTGTGTGCGGATAATGGCCCGGAAGTTTTTCGTCGGTGGCAACTGGAAATGCGTAATACTCCACAATTTTTTACTTAATTGTTTTTCAATTTTGTTTAGATCGGCGCCGGTTCTTTACGGAACTTAGATCTTATGATTTTGGCCGGTCAGAATCTCAAGTGTGTAGTGATTGTTCAGGTTATTATGGATCCCTCATCTTGAAGCTAGTTGTAGTTGATTTGGTTGATTTTGTTTGGATCCATCTCAATTTTAATTGTTTCTGACGATTTTAGCTAGCTTGAACTATCGATTTGGAGGAACTATGGGCCTTCCATGCGAATCTTTCGTTCTTCCCCCTTTTGCTCTCTACTTCGATTTTAGATTCCAGCAGATCACTTTTTTTGATGGGTAATGAGTAAAATTAAATGTTGTATCGTCCTTGTGTCTGCAGAATGGGACGAGCGAGGAGGTCAAGAAAATTGTCGGTACTTTGAATGATGGAAAAATTGAATCGCCTGAAGCTGTTGGTATGATCGTGATTCTCGTCTCAATTGTATATTTTGAAATTGTTTGGAAATTATAGCATGTTAGCCGACTATCTGGGTGCTTGCAACTTTTGTATGATGATAATGAATATTTGAGTCTTGCTGCCAGAACTACAGATTGAAAATGATGGGAATATCAACCTAACGTTGTCTGTATTGTTCTTTCATGCCAATGAAATTAGCTGGGTTGCTATGAACGCTGGTTTGTGTGTTCTGGATGGAGGAATGTATTATGAATTTGTCATAGTTCCTCTAAATTAACACGATTCAAAATTCGTTTTCAGCTGAGTATATTATGGAATTGAAATATCTATATTCTTACTTGAATTTTTTTAACTTATCATGATGAGCATCAAGTGAATAATATACAAAACATGAGTTTTCCTCTCTGTCATCACTTAGTTTTTTTTATGGTCAATATTATGGTATATGAATCCTTGTATTTATCATCTCTGCAGAGGTTGTGGTTAGCCCACCATTTGTATTTCTTCCTCTTGTGAAAAGTCTGTTGCGCCCAGATTTCCATGTTGCAGCACAAAATTGTTGGGTGAAGAAAGGGGGTGCTTTCACTGGTGAGGTCAGGTATGAGTTTATCTTGGCCGAGTATTATTTTGTATAATAGCTGTTTAAAGAAATTTATGATTTATTATTGGGAAAAAATTGATATTAGTTTGCTTCCTTTTGGAAAAGAAAAAAAAAAAACAATAAGGGTTTGTGCACCTAAGGTTCTCTTTTTGTGAGTCTCTTCAGAGTTGTATATCTAATTTGATTAAACTTCTCTGTGCAGTGCTGAGATGCTTGTAAACCTTGGCATTCCTTGGGTTATCCTTGGACACTCGGAAAGGAGACTTTTGTTAAGTGAATCAAATGAGGTGATTTTCTTGATTTCGTTGCTCATATATAGATTTTTTTTTTCAAAAAATTTGCTAATTGAGGGATCAAATCCATTAAGTTCTGATTAAAACTTTATAAGAAA
This sequence comes from Zingiber officinale, assembly GCF_018446385.1. Taxonomy (NCBI): domain Eukaryota; kingdom Viridiplantae; phylum Streptophyta; class Magnoliopsida; order Zingiberales; family Zingiberaceae; genus Zingiber; species Zingiber officinale. The sequence continues at coordinate 3,798,507 of NC_055987.1, read as the reverse complement.
TTTAAACTAAGACCTGTTAAGTGTTAATTTATTTTGATTTACTTGTTATTTGGTTGAATTTTCTTGCAATGCCAGATTTGAAACTGTTTCTTTTCTAGAATTTCTGGACTTATGTTTCTTATAACTATCTTCTCATTACCTAAGATGCTTGATACTAAAATCTTTGAAGTGTGCATAATAGTTTTGTTCTAATGTATAGCTTCTTAATTATATTTGGTTTTCCGGCTCAGTTTGTCGGGGACAAGGTTGCATATGCACTCTCTAAAGGTTTAAAGGTCATTGCTTGTGTTGGTGAGACACTTGAGCAACGTGAATCAGGATCCACCTTCGAAGTTGTTGCTGCACAAACAAAAGCTATTGCAGGTATCCTACACATTTTATAAACGGTGTTATTTTACCTTCACAATTCGTTTTGACCGCATGCTCAAGCTAAGATAATTTCCATATGTTTTGAATTAGCTGTTCTCACTTGAGTGGTGCAGCTGCTTTACCCTTCAGCAATCCTAGAATAGGTTTGCATGTTTGTTGCATGGTCCACTGGATCAGTTATCTGATACTGTTTGATAAATGACTAGCCAGACCTAGGTTTCTGAGTTCTTTACACGTTTTGCACACGTTTTCTTGGCAACACAATCAGTTCAGAGCCCATGCCTGATGCTAGCAACAAAATGAGCAGCAGCTAAGCTTCTTGGAAACTGTTTTTATGTTAGGTCTTGGTTAATTTGAATGATAATAGCATGACATAAGTCTCACTGATTAGCAATACGTTCACTTCTGTTGCATGAGCCTCATCCACCATTTGGTTGATTACACTAAAGAGGGAAGTCAATGTAACAACTTAATAAATCTAAATTCTGCAGTAAGTTATGTACTGTTTTTTATAGGCTACGTGCTTATATAGCATCACTTCCATTCCCAAGTTAGTAAAGGAATTGAACTAAGCATGGTACCTGACCTTGAACTTAGCATATTCCTAGGAAAACTCTTAAAATTCTATTCTCAAGTGTTAAACAAATTACTCTCCTCAGAATCCAGAAAAAAAAAGAATCCTTTAGTTTGGTAGCTTCAACTACTTCTGCAGTCGGTTGCATGAACTCATCAAATGTAGTTCTATTTTTATCATTCCTGAATGACTTGTTTTATTACAGAACGAATTTCTGACTGGACCAATGTAGTCCTAGCCTATGAGCCAGTTTGGGCAATTGGAACAGGAAAGGTTGCTACTCCAGCTCAGGCCCAAGAGGTAATTTCTGTGGCTATGTTACTTCGTCCCTTGTTAAGTTCCCTAGATAATGAAAAATAGCGTATCTTGTTTGTGTTGGTGCAACATCCCTCAGGTCAAGGTTGACCTAGTTGACCAAGCTTGAGTCTTGGTTTGGGTTTCGATGTTTGACAATGCAAGGTTGATTGAAGAAGAGTCAAGTAGGTCAAGGATGACCGGATACTTGACTGGGAAGTCCTAACTGGGATGTTAGGCAGGAGGAAAATCCTGGTGAGTGAAGCCGTGAAAGACCTATGAGTGAAGCCAGGCAGTTGGGAAGTCTTAGTGAATGAAGCTAGGAAGATGAAAATCCTGATGAGTGAAGTCAGGTGGGAAAGTCCTAGTGAGTGAAACTAAGCAGTGAGGAAGTCCTAGTGAGTGAAGCCAAGCAATAGAAATCTAGGTGGGTCAAGGTTGACCGGACATCTGGTGAGTAGAAGTCAAAGTAGGTCAAGGATGACCGGACACTTGGCATAAGACAATAAGTCCAAGTGGATCAAGGTTGACTGGATACTTAGCATGAGAAGAAAAGTCCAAGTGGATCAAAGGGTTGACCGACACTTGGTGATGAAGTCCCAGCATATCAAGGTTGACCAGATGATAGGCATGACAAAGTCCCAACAAGTCATGGTTGACTAGATGTTGGTTTAGGGCTTTGGACTTGGTTTTGGGCAAAACCAAGGTTTGGATCGATCCGTGGATCGATCAAGTTTGGATTGATCCGTGGATTGATCCAAGAGTTGGATCGATCCGTGGATCGATCAACAGATCTGGATCGATCGGTGGATCGATCCGAGATTGGATCGATCCGCCGATCGATCCGGTGAGTCCCCGCGAACAGAACCCCTCTGGATCGATCCGTGGATCGATCCAGAGGTCCCAATCGATCGCTGGATCGATTGGGACGCCGTTGCTCGCGATAAGCGCTGGATCGATCCGTGGATCAATCCACATCAGAAACTCGGATCGATCCGTGGATCGATCCAAAGCCTCCCCGATCGATTGGGAGCAATCCAATCGATTGGGATTCGACCGTTGGCGTCGTTTATAGCTGTTGGCGTGCGATTCCTTCGGTAGAACTTCACCGTTTCATCTCAGATCTTCGCCAGCTCCTCCACAGCACTCTCAAAGCTCGTGATCGCCAGTTCTTGAAGGTTCTTGGAAGCTCTCCGAGTCAAGAGGCGGATCAAAGGCAAGAAGAGAAGCTAGGGTTAGGGTTTTCTGCATTCATTGTAAGCTTTGTGCTTGTATTTTGTTTCCCTTTCCTTCTTCTTGTACCGAGAGTCTTGTAGGGCTTCTCCGCCCTCGGTAGTTACCGAAAAGGAGTGTTTCATAGTGGAGGGTGCGTGCGTGGTGTGGATCCTTGGATTAGTCACCTCCTTTGGAGGTGGATACCAAGTAAAATCCTAGTGTTAGCGTGGTTGTATTTGTTTCTGTATTTTCCGCTGCATATTCTTGAAGAAACAAGCAACGCCGAGCAACGCCGAGCAACGCCAAGCACCGAGCGAACGCGACGAGCTATTCACCCCCCCTCTAGCTACTTTTGGTCCTAACAAGTGGTATCAGAGCGAGGTTGCTCTTCACCGGAATCACCGCCGGAAGGGGCAAACATATCAAGAAAAGCTAGAGGGTGAAGAAGTTGGAGCAATTTCTTCAAGTTCAAGACTTTATCAAGCTCAACTTCAAGATGCAATTCCAAGATGGGCTTGGATTTGACACAAGGGTGGCTCCACCATACACTTCTACGAGTTTCGATTCTTGGAAATCAAGAATCGAAAATTTTCTTATGATGGAGATAGAGCAATGGTTTGCTCTAATGGAAGGCTTCAAGGCTCCAAGAAATTCAAAGGGCAAAGTTCTAAAGAAAAACAAATGGAGCCCGGAGCAAGTCCAAAGGTGCGAGGCAAATGACAAAGTGACCAAGCTTTTGGTCAATTTATTGCCAAGCACCATTCTTTGCAAAATTGGAGAATTTGAAGATGCAAAGGAACTTTGGAGCAAATTGGCTAAGCTTCATGAAGAGATCCCCTCCACTGTACAAGATCATGAAGAATCCAGAGAGGGTGACTCTTTGGAGCAAGACCAAGAGGAGGACTCCGAGGTTGAGAGATGCTCAACCTCCGAAGAAGAGGAAATCCAAGAAGCTTCATCCTCAAGGGAATGCACCGAAGGGAACAAGGAGGGAGCATACTCCTTGTTTCATGTTCAAGATGATGAAGCCTCCACCTCTAGGATTGAGGGGGAGCAATTCTTGGTGACTCCGGATCAAGAAAAAGGAGAAGCTTCTACATCCGGGTCAAGTGAAGAAGAAGAAGATGGTGCCACCTCCGAAATGCAAGAAATATCAAATGGAAGAGCAAGTGCCATCCCTATACAAGAAGGTATAAATGTTTCAATTAAAAATAAAAATCATATAATATGTTTTGAGTGTAGGGAAAGTGGGCACTACAAGAGCAAATGCCCTAAATTGGCCAAGAAGAAGGGCCAAGTGGCACAAAAGGGCAAGGAGAAGCCCAAGGAGACCATCCCCGGAACAAAGAAGAGCAAGGAGCACATCGTGTGCTTCTCTTGCAATCAAAAGGGGCATTACCGAAGTCAATGCCCTAAGAGGAAGAAGGTGGTCAAGGCTCATGGAGGAAGCTCTAGTCAAGGGAGAGCCTCTAAGGTAAAGAAAAAGGTAACATTTATTGAGCCTACTCCTTTACATTATGGTAAAAAGCATGATAGTTCAAATTTATATCATTTTAATGCTATTTACCATGAAAATAGAAAGCATGATAGCGTTAAAGAAAAACATATAGCTTTTCATGCTAAAACTACTACACCTAAGGCTAGGATTGTAGGTAAAAATCTAGGCAAAAACTCTAAGGATTTTAGATACAAGCCTAGAAACAAAAATGCTCATGGGTCAAATACTAAGGACTTAGTGAGAGAAAATCAAGTCTTGAGGTCAAGACTTGATAAAATGGAAAAGACCCTAAAAAGTATGGAAAATATCCTAAAAGGGCAAAATGAGCATAGCCTAGGTCTGGGAGCACATAGGTCATCTAATGGCCATAGAGGTTTGGGATACAAACCCAAGGCTAAGAAGGATGTGCCCTCTTACCATAGGGTTCCATATAGTTATGGAACAAACCCTAGGTCTCGTGGTCAAGTCAAAAATACTAGAGAAGTCATCCCTAAGAGTATTTTTGCAACAAATGTGACTAAGACTTCTAAGAAGTCAAAGAAGGTCACAAAGAAGGTCACAAGGGAAGAAATCCCTAGAGTTGACCTAGAAAAAGTGACCAAGGCTTCTAAGAAGCAAAACAAGGTCACTAGGAAGGTATCTAGGGAGGTTATCCCTAGTGAATACCTAGAGCATCCAAGGAGCACCAATAGGTTTTGGGTTCCTAGGAGCATCTTCTCTACCCCATAGATGGGTTAGAGAGTGTCAACTCCGATTAGAAGGGTAGTTAACCCAACTTTGAGGAAATTGACACTCAAGGAGCATTTTCAAGGTTGTGTTAACCTTTGAAAATGAAATGGAATTATTATTTACTCCTTGAAAGAGTAAAATGTGCCTAATGGTGGAAGAATTGATTTTAATCTTAAATGGCACATATTGGGAAATTCATAAGAACTATCAAGTTGGGATTTTGGTATGTTCTTAGGCAATTTAAGGCAATCCGAGCCTTAATTTAAAAGTGCTACTCTTGTGGAAAAATGGAATATGCCAACATTTGAGGAATATGCTTAATTTTAATTGGCATAAATTAATCAAGGGAATTAGAAATGCAAACTTAGGCTTTGGCATTTTCTTGAAGCACTTTAGGGCAATCTAGGTTTAAGTTGTAAGTTTAGCTAAGTTTTTAAGGATACTTAGATAGTTAATCTAGGTATATTTTATTAATGCTAAGGGGGTGCTTGGTTTGTGGAAGGGAATGGGATTAGGAATGGGATTCATTGAAGTAAGAATGGGAATGAGGAGTTTTGAATCCGTGGACCCCACCATTCCCATTCCCCCCATTTTACTTGGTAATGGCCAAACCCCATATTTGGGGGTTTGAATCCGTGGGCCCCACCATTCCCATTCCAAATATTAACATTCCAAACACTAACTTTCAATCCCTTTCCCATTCCTCATTTCCATTCCCTCCAACCAAGCACATCCTAAATCTTGCCATGATTGTTTGTCCATCATATGCCATGACATCAAGTTTATTTGTGCATTCATGACTTATTATGAAAATACAAAAATACCATGTCATGTCATACATACATCATGTAATTATAGGAATCTTTCTTTTGAAAGTTATTTCATTTTGATGTATGCCATAGCATAATCATGCATTAAGTTTAATTCCTTGTAATTAAGGACAAATGGCATTTAACAACACTTATTAACAAGTGACATCCTGGGTGGATGTCTAATATCTCTAAAATGCCTAGATAGATATGCATGATCCCTAGAATAGGGCAAAACCAAATTTTACATCTCACAAAGACCTATAAGATGACTTGTATGTGTTTTGTCCACAATAGATACAAGTGAGATGTTAGGATGATGAACAAAACTCAACATGTTGATTTAGTGCATTCTTTTGAGTTTTAGGTTCATCAAAACACATAGTTATGTGTATTCCCATCATTGGGAAAGTTAATGTACAAGTCATGTGCATTAAGCCCAAGGAATGTGATGGGATATTGGTTTTGAAAATTGTTTTCAAAGACTTTTGGAAAACCTTGGTGAAGGCTATCTTTTGATAGTAATCACCATTGAATAGTTAGACACAGACATGAAGAAAACACTATAGTTTTAGCAAGTTTTCAAGCTTGTGTCAATCTTTGAAGATATGATATATTTTCATAGAAAACTATTTTTCTATGATAAAGTATGCCCTAAATAATGTCTACACGAAATTTCATGATTTTTGGATTTTTGTAGAATTTTCTAGGGGTTTCTGAAGTTGGCTGAATTTGAAATTCAGCAACTATCAGAGCTCCGATCGATCCATGGATCGATTGGAGTGTCTGAATCGATCAGTGGATCGATTCAGAAGGCAATTCTAGCAAGCAGAAGCTCGCTGGATCGATCAGCCGATCGATCCAAGAAGACTGAATCGATCGGTGGATCGATTCAGCAGGGTTCAATCGATTGGAACCCAACTCCAATCGATCGAAGATGCTGATTTTGGCTGGGAAAGCTTATTTTCAGCATTTTGAACCTATTTTAGTCTAGGTAACCATTCCAAACCCCTGAAAATACATTTGTATACATAAAAAGGGTGTTTTCGTGTGGAAAACAAGGATGGATTGGTTAAGGAAGGCTAAGTTGAAGTTTAGGTTGAGGTTTGTTTCAAATTTTGAATATTTGAACCTCAAAACTTCTAAATTTGGGTTTCCTAAAGTTTTGGGGATTCCAAGTCATTGTTGGTGCAATGACAGAAGTTACCACCATGTCTTTAGGGGGAGGGACTCTTTAAAGACATGAAAATTATTTTTCATGAACCTTGGAAGGTGGTCAACCTTCCGTTAAGAACATGCTCAAGGTTGAGCGTTTGAACTTTAATGGGGAGTGGATATCCTCATTGTTCAAGTGGCTTCAAGTGGATAATGCTCAAGGATGGGCATTTGCCTACATTGGGGGAGAATGTAGGGTTAAGGTTAATGAAGGGTATGGGACCTTCATTATCGTGTTGGTCACAACGAGTGAAGTTGTGAACAACGATGAGCAACTCTTCAGGGGGAGAGTTTTCAACAATGGGGCATTTGTTGAAGAGTGCCTAAAATTGAGGCACGGGTTGATGTGTGCTCAAAGATGGTTTGATGTGTGCCAATAGGGGGAGAATGAAAGGGAGTAAGTTAGGCTTTCATTACCTAGAGGGAGTTTGCCCTCTTAGGGGGAGAATGAAGGGCTTAACTTATGTATTCATTACCTAGTGGCATGAAGAAGGTTTAGGCTATGGGATTAGCCTAACTTACATGTGGTATTGTAAGTGATAGTGTTGGTATTGTCAAACATCAAAAAGGGGGAGATTGTTGGTGCAACATCCCTCAGGTCAAGGTTGACCTAGTTGACCAAGCTTGAGTCTTGGTTTGGGTTTCGATGTTTGACAATGCAAGGTTGATTGAAGAAGAGTCAAGTAGGTCAAGGATGACCGGATACTTGACTGGGAAGTCCTAACTGGGATGTTAGGCATGAGGAAAATCCTGGTGAGTGAAGCCAGGTGAAAGACCTAGTGAGTGAAGCTAGGCAATTGGGAAGTCTTAGTGAGTGAAGCTAGGCAGGAGAAAAATCCTGGTGAGTGAAGCCAGGTGAAAGACCTAGTGAGTGAAGCTAGGCAATTGGGAAAGTCCTGGTGAGTGAAGCTAGGCAAGAGAAATCCAGAAGGGTCAAGGTTGACCAGACATCTGGTGAGAGTCCAAGTAGGTCAAAGGGATTGACCGGATACTTGGCACGAGAAAGAAAAGTCCAAGTAGGTCAGAGGGACTGACCGGATACTTGGCAAGAAGAGAAAAGTCCAAGTGGGTCAAAGGGATTGACCAGACACTTGGTGAGAGAGTCCTAGCCGGTCAAGGGTGACCGGATGCTAGGTCTTATGTACCAACAAGTCATGGTTGACTAGATGTTGGTTTAGGGGCTTTGGACTTGGTTTTGGGCAAAAACCAAGGTTTGGATTGATCCGTGGATTGATCCAGCAGGTTTGGATTGATCCGTGGATTGATCCAGCAGGTTTGGATCGATCCGTGGATCGATCCAGCAGATCTGGATCGATCAGTGGATCGATCCAGAAGATTTGGATCGATCCGCCGATCGATCCGGTGAGTCCCCGCGAACAGAACCCCTCTGGATCGATCCGTGGATCGATCCAGAGGTCCCAATCGATCAGTGGATCGATTGGGACGCTGCTGCTTCGCGCGATAAGCGCTGGATCGATCCGTGGATCGATCCAGGCATGTTTCCAGAGCACAGAGGCGCTCTGGATCGATCCGTGGATCGATCCAAAGCCTCCCCGATCGATTGGGAGCAATCCAATCGATTGGGATTCGACCGTTGGCGTCGTTTATAGCTGTTGGCGTGTGATTCCTTCGGTAGAACTTCACCGTTTCATCTCAGATCTTCGCCAGCTCCTCCACAGCACTCTCAAAGCTCGTGATCGCCAGTTCTTGAAGGTTCTTGGAAGCTCTCCGAGTCAAGAGGCGGATCAAAGGCAAGAAGAGAAGCTAGGGTTAGGGTTTTCTGCATTCATTGTAAGCTTTATGCTTGTATTTTGTTTCCCTTTCCTTCTTCTTGTACCGAGAGTCTTGTAGGGCTTCTCCGCCCTCGGTAGTTACCGAAAAGGAGTGTTTCATAGTGGAGGGTGCGTGCGTGGTGTGGATCCTTGGATTAGTCACCTCCTTTGGAGGTGGATACCAAGTAAAATCCTAGTGTTAGCGTGGTTGTATTTGTTTCTGTATTTTCCGCTGCATATTCTTGAAGAAACAAGCAACGCCAAGCAACGCCGAGCAACGCCAAGCACCGAGCGAACGCGACGAGCTATTCACCCCCCTCTAGCTACTTTTGGTCCTAACAATTTGTATATCTTGGACTCCAAAATGGCCATTGATACACATAATATTTCCCACACTAGCTATGTTATTATCTACATGCAGGCTTGCATCATTCTGAATACGTGACTTTGTTATCGATTGTTTTTATCAATGGACAATTTTTTATTTGAAATAACTTCTAAAATATACCATTGCTATAATTAGTTGCATTGATTCTCAGGTTCACTCTGAATTACGAAAATGGCTTCAGATAAATGTAAGTGTTGAAGTTGCAGAATCAACCAGGATCATATACGGAGGTAATCATTCAATGTTAACTTGATTATTTGTGTCCCTTTTTCCATCTTTAAATTCTTCTGCTGTGTTTTCTTACTTAAAGTTGCATAACCATCATCGAATCTTTAAGTAATCTCATACATTCTTGTGCCTACCTTTTTGTTTCAAAATTGTTTGAATTGCCATTCAATTGTTGTTTGTATCTAGTGTCTTAGATCCCCTAACACATGAAATTCTTCAGGTTCTGTAACTGGTTCTAACTGCAAAGAACTTGCAGCACAGCCGGATGTTGATGGATTTCTCGTTGGAGGTGCTTCATTGAAGGTTTGTTTCTTTTTTGATTTCTTCTTAACGTCCACCTAGGTTTTCCATTTTAATTATCTGAAAATACATAATCATTTATTGTTTGCAGTAGGTAAACTTCTATGTTCGTCTTTGAACTGTTGATTATGTCCATAATCCTTGTCATTTTGTGGAACTGCAAGAATCATAAGATTTCTGTGTTCTTCCTGATTTTCTTTTCGACTTGCATTAAATTTTTTAACTTAAAAAAGTAAACAACATCATCACAAGTTAGACAAATTTATAGGGTGATTTTGCTGATTTGGTTGATTAACATTGAAACCTCCACAGCTGATGTTGGCCGTCGAAACTAGAACTAAATCATTTCTTGCTGCTTCTGTATTACTTCAATCTCATCCCTTTTTCCTTTGTTTTCCAGCCGGAATTCGTGGACATCATCAATGCTGCCACTGTCAAGGCCTCTGCTTGAGAAGTCTCTTTTTTTGAGTTGAAGGCCTATGACCTTTGATTTTTGTATTGGGAAACTCTTCCTCAATCGAAGTCCCTGTCTGTTGCCTGTAACCGAAATAAACTAGCAATTTTCAAGTTCATGTTTGAAAGACTATTTATTTGCTATGCCATGCTTATGAATAAATAATGGCCGAGTTGCAACTAGTTAAATATGCTTAGCATCTGCCGATTGTGCACTATTAAATTCTACAATTTCAGACATTGGCAATACTGATAGGACAGACTGCATTCTAAACGCAAGGGAGATTTATTTATGCACCATTTAATAAATATGTGGTTTTATTAAAAATAATATATTTTTAAAATACTAATATTCGAAATTAATTAGATGCAGTTAGCAAATGATATACTAAGAAAAATATAATGAGATGGTATCCATATACATAAAAAAAAAAAAAAACAATTCTCTACGTAGATTCGGATTTCTAGTAGCAAATGACTCCGCCACTTTCCTTAATAAATGCCTCCTCTATTCTTCACCTCCAATTCCAACCGCTTCAGCTTTAAATACAGTCATGCCTGCTGTAAAGACACAGAGGTGTTCATGGGAAGAACATGGAACATATCCATTGCACAACTTTTCTTCATTCAATTTGTTCTCTATTTTTATCCTCCTTTTCCCTTTATCCACATACAGGAGTTGCTCTACGATCTTGCCCTTATTTTTGCACCGAAGCTTTTATTAATACCTTTTATATGAACTCACTCGCCTCTGACTTTTCTCTGTGTCACCTCTCGCCATTACTGCGCTGAGTCTCCCAATTTAAGCTGGCTGATTCAGCCTAAGATGACGTGAATTTTTAGGATGGAAGAGAAAAGCAAGCACCAGAAGAGACTTAGCTTGGAGGAAGAGGTGAGTATCAATTGATATCTCAATTGGATACGGATATATGTTAGTGTTGATCAATAGCATGCATTCAGGTCTCCGTGCTGCAAGATGCACTTGATAAGGAACAGAAGCTGAATCAGATCCTACAATGCGCACTCCATGGCGCATTCGTTTGCCATTCGTGCGTCTCTTCATTAGCTCCTCTTCAGGTAGTCTTGATACTCAAACTCGAGTTACGAATGCATCAATCCAATGTTGCCGCGGATGACTTTTGCAGGCGCGGGTGCTTCTGGCAGAGTTGACAATGGTGGAGGAAGAGATCATGATGCTCGAGAGAAAGATTGAGGACTTGAAGATGCGCATCTATCGGGAGAGAAACCAGGAGAGGAGCTCGTTTCGGTGGCAGCAGAGGCACTTCCTTTGCGGTTTGGGAGGCCGGAGAGAGCTCCACAAGCTCCAACCACTACCAGGACTGACCCATGAACAAATGCCAGGTTAGTTGAAGGAGGAAATTGGGGTGAAGAACAAAGAAGACATAGTTTTATGTGATAATTCTTTCACGTGAACAGGTGATGAGTCCGAGAAATTGGCGAGCAACCATGAAACAAACCTTGATCTCTGCCACGCTTCAAGTCCTCAATGCAATAGCAGAGACGAAGAATCCATTATGCCTGAAACACCAAACAGGCTCTCCGAGGAGCTGCTCAAGACCCTGATCGCTATCTTCCAGAAGCTGAGCCAGAGTACAAATCAACTCAATCATGAATCACACAAGCTTCCTAACTCATGCGTGAGTTCAAACAACTTCCACAGCTACAGAAAGACTTCAATTACAACCTCCTCAAAGGACTCAATGCAGAGAGGGGAGTCGTGTGGCGTTCTGGTGCCTGAAAATGAAGGGGAAGGAAAGATGGGACTCAAACACAAGTTTGTCAGTTGCACGAAGGCTTCCCTGGACTTGACTCGCATTGAATTATGCGTTCCGGCATTTGGAAAACTGAGGTAAACTTCAAAGTAATTGAATTCAGCAACTCAAATAAAAATCTCCTGCCAACAATGGAATGCGCAGCAGCTTAATCACACCCACTTCATATCCATGTCTTTCAGGGCATTGACGCACAAGCTCTCTGCTATTAATCCAAGCTTTCTCAGTTACAAGCAAAAGCTTGCATTCTGGATCAACATCTACAACGCTTGCATCATGCATGTACATTAACTGCTCTTAGTTGAACTACTAAAGGAATTAGAAAACCACAAAATATGTGACATACGATAATTGGTGGTTGATTTCAGGCATTTCTACAACATGGTTTTCCTCCCTCACCAGATAAGCTTCTTGCACTGCTAAATAAGGTCTGTCTATATTTTGCTTAGCTTTTCACGTACAGATTCCTTTATATTTTAAGAAAAAAAGTTATATTTGAATGTGATTTAGGCCGCGATAAATGTTGGTGGTGTCATTCTTAATGCTCTGGCTATCGAACATTTCTTGCTGAGGCATTCTCTTGACACTGACCATGTGAGTGAGAAATGAGAATAGCAATATCTATTTCAACGTTCATTTTGTTTTCTTTTCATTTCTTTTAACAAATTGTGTTTTCTGTTGTTGCAAAAAGGAAGTGTTTAATGAAAAAGAGGGACTTCTGATACATGCATATGGACTGGGGTACCCTGAGCCTAACGTGAGATTTGCTCTTTGTAGAGGAAGTTGGTCTTCTCCTGCGGTATAAATAGATGTCTCTGTTTTATATTTAGAAATTCTAACCATGAACACAAATCCAACGTAACCACCTTCTTGTTGGCAGCTGAGAGTGTACACGGCAGAGGATGTGGTGAATGAACTGGAGACAGCCAAAACAGACTACTTGGAAGCTTCAGTGCGCATCACCAGCAAGAAGAAGATCATCCTGCCCAAGCTTCTGCACTGGCACATGAAGGATTTCGCCGACGATTTGGAGTCGCTGCTTGAGTGGATCTACAGCCAACTGCCCGTGTCCGGATCGCTGAAGAGAGTCCTCAAGGAGTGCCTGAGCAGAGACCCAAGGATTCCCCTGCCAAAGTTGGTGCAGATACAGCCACACAGAGCTGACTTCAGGTACTTATTGCCATGGCGAGAAGCTTCCTCCTCCTACTCGATCTCATCTTCGTTCTGAATTGCAAGTTCAAATGAATGCATGGAATTCTGCGGATTAAAAAAAAAATCGATATATTAATTATTATCATCATTATGGAATCATCATTCCATCAAATAATTATAAATTATATTATTCCTCCATAAGTTCTGCTACTTTCAACCATTCAACATAGCTATGACGTGGACGCAATGCGTGTCATACATAGCAACACTGACCTGTCATTAATTGCGAGTATGTGGATGTGAACGCGGTGCTGATCTGGCATCGCACTCGGCAGGTGCCTTTCTCATACATGCTGTTCCAGGGTCAACCATTAACATATTATGCTTCGATTTTTTTTTTTTGAAAAAACGATAATAATAATAATAACTGAGAAAGTTGATAAAATTAATATATATTAATTATTTTTCGATGCTCATCGTCTAACAGAAGAGTCCATTAATCTGGGGATTAATCCTGAATTTTGTGATTAATTATAAATTTGTTTGGAGATAAGATCAGCTACGTTGTTGCTTATATCCATCAGTTTTTTCATTGGAGACATAAAATAAAAAAAGGCCAATAATTAAATCTTCAGATGTGACAGCACGGCAGCTAAAATGATTGGCAAGTAACAATAATTCGGGTGGTGGCAACCACACAGCACGGAATCCAACTCATCGTATAGCGTGAGTGCGAGGGCCGTAGTCCCACGGTGGCCGAGTTATTATCATATGAATCTAAGAATCTAATCTATGCATATAATTCTTTAAAATATAAAATCCCTCCCGTAAAAACTCGATCATCATAATTTATCATGGGCGATAGTAATTAGCCATAGCTGCTGCCTTAATTATCATTCGAGTAAGGACAACACAAAGTAGGTGCTACACGTGTAAGTGGCACGTGGTGCACCCCTTTTAATTTTTGTCCTATATTAATCCAGTGGAGAATAATGGAGGGGCATTTCAGATAATCATCCGCCTTCTCATAAAGTTAAGTACATTCTTTAGTAAATAAGAGAGACACACAAATATTGTAGGTAGACGATAAAGGAGGAAGGATTCATTCTCATCCTTATATCTAATAGATAAATCAAATGTACAATGTCCACAATTATACTTTGCTCGCTCTCTGTCTCTCTCTCTCTTGTTTCGATCGGCTCCATGGAACTAATTTTTAATTAAGCGGTCACAGGTGTCTCCATGGCCACATTGCCGGCGGCGGGGTACAGGACGCCACCGGCGGTGGCCTCCGCCTCCTCCCACAGCTCCGGCAACGCCTCCTTCATGTTGTGGATGCTTTCCAGGGCGTTGTCTGCCCCTTTCACACGGTGTCGAGTACCAACCTGAATTAGCGATCGGCTAATTAATAATACATAATCCGATTTTAACTACCAAATTTAATCCAATATTTAAGCTTAATTTACCAGGACGGTGTGCAGCCCCACGCGCTTCCCGGCTTGGATGTTGCGTACGCTGTCATCGAAGAACACCTGCAAAAAAAAAAATCAAATTTTGAATTGACAATTCTGATGATTTTATGTTTGCGGTGGACGAAAACGAATCAAAATTGAATTTTGCTTACTGTTCTTTGAGGATCGATGTCGGCGATCCGCAAAGCCTGCGCCATGGCTTCCGGCGACGGCTTGCAGAGCACCGGCGTGGGCGGCAGCGCGTCTCCGGCGGCAACGTCCGCCCGGGAGAAGTGCCCGACGATGTCGAAAATTTCGGTTGACTTTTGGATCGAGCAAGACGGCGTCGGCGGATTTAGCGTCTCGAAGCAGATTATTCCCTCGAAGCAGTCTTCGAGTCCCAATTTCTTCAGCCCTTTCAGTGCGTGAGCTTTATCAGCGTTTGTGAAAACCTAAAGTTCGCAGAGGAAACAAAAAAATCAGAATGAAAATAAGTTAAAAAAACATAATTTGACCCAGAAAAATGTTGAATCTTACGAGTTTGCGAATTGGGAGGCTGAGCAAGAGTTGTCTCAGAACAGGATCAGGCTTCAGGTTCTCATAAGGCAGTCTTCCATGAACGAAGCTACAAAAAAAACAGAGACGAAAGAACTACTCAATCTTTTGCTTCAAGGAAAACAAATTTTTTTTCCTGGAAAAAAGAAATTTGAGTCACACCTGTGGTAATGATCATAGTCAAAGTTGTAGCCAATAGCCTGGTGGATTCAAGAACAGAATACTCGAGTTAATTGCTCAAACAATTGACTGTAAATAAATATAACATCATCAAATGATTTGAAATACCCTTAAGCCAGCCATTGTTGTGCCATAATTCCTGTACAGAAGGTTGCCTAATTCTGGCATCTTGCTCTCCTCGATCCCCAATTCCTCCACTAAATAATCTATAAATCGGTGGGAAGTAATAAATAATTCTCTCATCAAAAGAAAAAGGGGTTGCAGAAGAGTAAACGTCAACGGACATCAAATCATACCTCCAATGTTCTTGCAGCAGGAAGCCGCTAAACCAGAGCTGAGTGGGTATAGAGTGTCATCGAGATCTGTAAACAAGAAGTAAATGGAAAATAAATATGACCCAAAGAAAAAGGTTGAGAAAGAGAATGAAAGTTTAAAGCAAGTAATTCTTACCGAAGAGAAGGCAATCGTATTTGGGTTTCTGGACCTGACGATACCGAGCCTCGTATTCCATCTCGATCGATTACTAGTTTCAAGAATCAAAAGGGAAGTGTTACAATTTCATAAAAATCAGGTTTTTATAATTTTTTTTTTCTAGAATAGAAGTAATCTGAGTTCTTTGTTCTTCATTTCCCTTCCGAAACAGAGTCCTCTGTTTGTTTTTTCTTTCTCAAGAGAAAGCAGGAACGGGAGCTTACCAGATTCGAGAACAAGAAGAAGAACAATGCAGTGGAATTCACTGCGAGATCAGAAGAAGAACGAGAAGGAAGAGAAATGAAAAGGTAGCAGAAAAAAGGGAATTTTAGATCTCTGTTCTGGTTCTACGGAACAGAGCAATGAAAAACAGAGGCGAATGGGGAGGAAGAAGGTCGAGAGCCGAGGGCATTATATAGGCGACGAGTCCCTTCTTTAATTGCAGCTTAAGCAGTACGCTTAGGACTAAGCATTACTTAATCACATTCTTAATCGGCGTCGCTAATTAAAAAGGATATTGGAGAACGGGCGGCGACCGCGGTGACAGATGTCGAGTGGTGATTGGTGAAGCGTCAACTTTCGACAATAATCACCACCCTTGCTGTTTATGTTTTTGTTTTTGCATAATTTTTTTTTCAAAAAACAACTTTTAGTTTAAATTAAATAATTCCATTCCAACTGCTCATTCTAATTTTTATAAAATATGAGGAAAATTAATAAAGTCATTTTTTTTATTTATGGATTCATTGTACCACGTCTATCAAGATAAAAGGAAACACAGAATTATTAAATGAACACACAACAAGTTTGAGTATTTTAATTTTTGATAAAAAAATTCAAACATCTAATTTTTACA
Organism: Zingiber officinale; assembly: GCF_018446385.1. Lineage (NCBI taxonomy): Eukaryota > Viridiplantae > Streptophyta > Magnoliopsida > Zingiberales > Zingiberaceae > Zingiber > Zingiber officinale. The sequence goes on along the minus strand of NC_055987.1, from coordinate 3,782,205 downwards.
AAATTTTAATTTTTCTCAAATGACTAAAAATTTCATGCAATTAACATATTCTTCACAAACAAGAATTTGAAGTCGATACTTAATTAGTTATACATTCTTTTTTCCTTCTTGTATTTTTCACAAAAGTAATTTAGATGACTAATTTAATGCTAAGTAAAAAATCATTATTACATAATGATGTTACTTACTATAAAAAATAAAAAATAAAAAATAAAAAATAAAAAATATTTTAGTGTCTATCATTGATGTGGACACTTAAATAGAACCAACATTATTGGAAATAGTATAGTGCATACAATTATTTAATTAAGCATCACGTGGCTTTAAAAAACTACACGATGACTCGGTATTATTTTGACAAATACACACTTTGATTCCAATAAACTACTCATGCATTTTGTCACTTGCTAATAATTTGATGATGACCAAAATGTCTTCACAAAACATGTGACCAATGGTCTCTATTGCACATAATTGATATGTTGTAAAACAAAAATGTACGTAACAATGTAATTATATGTTCCAAATTGTATATATCAATCACGGCATGTCAAATCACGACAGAGCACATTGATTGATTAATTATTGTATTTTTTTTTTAATTTTTTATGCTACTTCATTTATCTTATAAATAGGAGAGTACGTTTGATAAAAATAAAATACAAGATATTTTTTTTCTACAATTCTCTCTTCTTCTACTTATTAAAGTATAACACGTGATGCTCTTTTAAAATATGAACTCATAAATATTCTTATTCTTGGCTCAAAATAACATAAATTTTTAGTTTTATATTTAAGTCTTTAATTTTATATTAATGCTCCTAAAATAACACAATATTTAGATTTAATATTGATATTTTTGAAGTTGTATAAATTCTAAATTTATATTTATGCTCTAAAGAAACATAATTTTTAATTATATATTGATACTTCTGCATAAGCATAACTTTTAATTCTATGTAAATGCTATTGGAATAGCATAACATGAACTTATATTGACTTTTTTTAATTCTATGAAAATTTTTTGGTATCCAAAATTTCAATAGATTTTTATGGATTCTTTTATAATTTCTTGGATAAATTTTAACTAATAAGAGCTCTCCAAAACACTTGGTACAACTTTAAAAATAAAATAAAAAGTCTTCTCCTCACACTTGGATTTTTATCGACTTCAAATAGCCTTAATTTTTTACGAATAAGTCCTTTATCTTCCCACTCCTTGATTTTGATTATCTCTTTGATCTAAAAGATCTTGTCCATGTTCAACCTCTCGGTGGCCTGCATCAACCTCTCAGCATGCATTTCATGCGAAGATGAGAGTCCTCTGAAACACTGTTTTTTGACTTTATAATAGCAAAATTTTCTCACGGCGGCAGGTTACAGGCAGAGAATTTTCTCTAGTTGCTCGTGATGGGAAACAATGAGGAGTGTCATCAAGTGGAGCTTGCGGTGTGTCGAAAAGGAAGAAAATAAACAAAAAATTTGTTTGAGGCAGTCGGTGATGCTTCCGTCGGCTACTTGCGAGCAGGTCAAAGTCGAAGTCAATTTGGACGGTGGCGCTGTGTAAGGGGAGAGAAACTTGAGAAATTAGGTTTTCATATAAAATACATATTAATAAATCAAATTAATTCTCAACTTAATTAATAGATAATTTAATAAAGTCTAATGAAACTAGACCCTAAAAATATTTTATAAAATTTATTTAAATATTAAAATTTCTAAATAAATTTTATATATTTATTTATTTTAATAATATTATTACTAATTAAAGTAATAATATTATTATTAATTTTATTACTAATCAAATTTATTAATTCAATACTTTATTAAAAATTTGACCAAATTGAAGGGTTGACCAACATTTCATAATTTGGATTAAATTTGTAAATAAAAATATTTAAAATTATTATAATATTATTGGATTTAAAATTATATTATTAATTTTTTTTAAAAAAATATAAATTGAAACATTATCCTCTGTTTGTTTTTAGCCAAAATAAGATACAAGTATAAAAAGTTGAAAAAAAAATTATGAACAAATATGCTATTATTATTTTATTAAAAAATAAATTTAATTAGCTATTTTAGGTTTTATTCGAAAGTAAATATCGTGTGAAACCATGACCACCTACGCTTTTCCAAGATTGAATATACTCCCTTAAATCTACAAGTTTCCATAAAATTTATAAATGTATGTAAAAAGCTTGCAAAAAAGTCTATAGAACTCTATGAAATTCTTTTCATAACTATATAAGATTATATAAAAGTCAATACAAATCTATCAACTCCACAAAAATCTATCATTAAAAAAAGTCAATGAAAGTCATTCAATCTCTTGATTGAATACACCCCTCTTAAATTTGAAGCACTTGACCTAATTGGAAAAAAATTATTTGTTATGGATTTTAGATGTCAAGATTCACCTTGTTGCTAAGAGCTTAGGAGATAAAATATAAGATGTAATCCCTACATGATCATGCAAAAGTACTTATTTTCCTTCATCACATCATCAAGCTTGATGATGGATTGAAAGTTGAGTATCTTACTATAAAAGAACCACAAGAACTTTGGAAGAATTTGAAAGAAAGATTTGACCATTAGAGAACTATAGCTCTCCTAAGAGCTCATTATGAATGGATGCATCTCTGCTTCCAAGATTTTAAATTTATAAGCGATTATAACTCATCGCTATTCAAGATTAGCTCCAAATTTACATTTTGTGGAGAGAAAATTACTGATCAAGATTTATTAGAAAAAAAATGGAATATCATTCCATGAAGTGAATGCTAACTCATCTCAAAATCATAAAATTGGGATAAGTCATAGGTGTGGCCAAAGGAAAAATTATTGGCAACAAAATGGTAAAAAACTTAAAACAAGCAACCAGGAAGTCTAACAATGAAGAAGTTAAAGGGAAAAACTCAAAATAATATGAAGATAAGTGTTTTAAATGTGGGATGAAGGGACATTGTTCTCATACCTATCATACAACAAGATATTTTGTGGATCTATACTAAAATTCAATCAAAGAACAAGGAAAATAGAGACAAATTTTGTTAATGATTATGATTTAGTTGACATAACTTATTTGGATGTCTCTAATTTCTTAGCCTAGCCAGATGATAATATTGACCATTTTATTGGTGGTGGTGTGCTAAATAATATGGAATAGTTGTATTTCTATTTCAGTGTTTTTTTCCTTTCTAAGTTTACTTTTGATTTAAGTTGTAAGTGAAGTCTCTAGAAAGTATGGAATAATTATTTTTCAGTCGAGTTACAATGTATTTTCTTTTTTAAAATTTTCTTTTTTTTAAATTATCAATGAGAGTTACTAATTTGGATCTTTATTTAATAATGTGTTTTATTTATAAATCTTGCAAGAAATCATATTGGAATATATTGGAATTATAACTCTTTACTTATACATTTTTTTAAAGATTAATGATGGAATATCAAGATAAATGTCTAGTAGATAGTGGTACAACTCACATCATCTTTCAAAGCAAAAGGTATTTTTTTTGAGTTAACATTAGCTGAAAATAATGTTATAATAATATCGGATGCATAAAAAAATTATTGAAGGTTATGGAAAAGTTAATATTATTTTACAAAATGATACAATCCTATATATTAAAAATGTGCTCTATGCTAGCAAATCTAGTAGAAATTTACTTAGTTTTAAAGACATCCGCTAAAATGGGTATTATATTGAAACATTAAATGAAAATAATATTGAATACTTTTGCATTATATCTATTATATTTGGCCAAAAGCAAATAAAAGAAAGATTGCGTGCACTCCCTTTTGGAATATTTTGTACAACGATGAAAGCAGTTGAGACAAATATAATAACAAACCAGAAGTTTGTTGACAAGCACAATTTCATATGATGGAGTAACCGACTAGGTTATCTTGGGGCAACAATAATACAAAGAATAATACTTAATTCATGTGAACATCCTTTAAAAACCAGAAGATTTTTTTTATATAATAATTTTTCATGTATGTCTTATTCATAAGATAAACTAATTATAAGACATTCTCTCACAAAAGTCAATGTTAAAACTCCGACATTCTTAGAGAGGATTCGTGGGGATATTTGTGGACCTACTATACACCCACCATGTGGACTATTTCGATATTTCATAGTATCGGTTGATGCTTCAACTAGATGGTTACATGTTAGTTTGCTTTCATCTAGAAATATAGTCTTCACTAAACTACTTGAGCAAATTATTAAACTACGAGCTCAATTCCCAGATTACTCAATTAAGGCAATTCATCTTAATAATGTTGCTGAATTTAAATCATAAGCATTTGATGACTATTATATGTTAATCGGAATTTCAATTGAGTATTCAGTTGCCCATGTTCATATATAAAATGGATTAGCAAAATCATTTATTAAATGCTTGTAATTAATTGCTAGACTACTATTCATGAAAATAAAACTTTTATCTTCTATTTGGGGTCATGTCATAACACAATGCATCATTGATTCGTGTAAGACCAACTAATTATCCACCATTACAACTTGTCTATGGTTGAGAACCTGATGTTTCTCTCCTTCGAGTATTTGGTTGTACAGTACAACTCCCTATTCCACCTACACAAAGAATCAAAATAGATCCACAACGTAGATTTTGGATTTACGTGGGATATGATTCACCATCCATTATTAGATATTAGGAGTTGACTTGTTTACTGCAAGATTTGTAAATTGCCACTTTGATGAAATAAAATTTCTAACACTGGTGGGAGGAAATTAAAGTTGTATCTTGAAGAACAATAAACAATTTATTGGAATGAAAAGACTGATAGGACCAAAAGTAGCTAGAGGGGGGGGGGGGTGAATAGCTCGTCGCGTTTGCTCGGTGCTCGGCGTTGCTTGTTCCTTCAAATATGTGCAGCGGAAAATACAGAAACAAACACACAACGCTAACACGGTTGGTTTTACTTGGTATCCACCTCACAAGAGGTGACTAATCCAAGGATCCACACCAACACACACACCCTCCACTAAATAAAACTCTCCTTTATGGTAACTACCAAGGGCGGAGAAGCCCTACAAGACTCAATACAAGAAGAGAGGGAAAGGATACAAGAAATACAAGCTTACAAGCTTACAATGAGTATAAACCCTAACCCTAACTTCTCTTCTTGCCTTTGATCCGCCTCTTGACTTGGAAAGCTTCCAAGATCCTTCAAGAACTGGCGATCTGATCTTTGAGAGCGCTGTGGAGGAGCTGGCGAGTAATCTGGAGTGAATTGGAGAAGCGATGTCGCAGCCATCACACGCCTGCAGCTATAAACGACGCCAACGGTCGGATCCCGATCGATTCGAATGTTCCCAATCGATCGGGGAGGCTTTGGATCGATCCACGGATCGATCCAGAGCGCCTCTGTGCTCGCTGGATCGATCCAGCGCTTATCGCGCGAAGCAGCCGCGTCCCAATCGATCCACTGATCGATTGGGACCTCTGGATCGATCCACGGATCGATCCAGAGGCTCTCTGTTCGCTGGGACAGGTCTGGATCGATCCACTGATCGATCCAGCACTTGATTTTTGTCCAAAACCAAGTCCCAAACCTCCCAAACCAACATCCGGTCAACCTTGACCTGTTGGTATGTCATGCCTAGCATCTAGTCACTCCTTTGACCTGCTAGGACTCCCTTACCAAGTGTCCGGTCAATCCCTTTGACCCACTTGGACTTTTCTCTGTGCCAAGTATCCGGTCAATCCCTTTGACCTACTTGGACTTTTCTTTCATGCCAAGTATCCAGTCAATCCTTTGACCTACTTGGACTTCTCAGCACCAGATGTCCGATCATCCTTGATCCATCTGGATTTTCCCTTGCCTGGCTTCACTCACCAGGGCTTTCACCTAGCTTCACTCACTAGGGTTTTCCATCTGCCTAGCTTCACTCACTAGGACTTTCACCTGGCTTCACTCACCAGGATTTTCACCTGACTTCACTCACCAGGATTTCCATCTGCCTAGCTTCACTCACTAGGACTTTCACCTGGCTTCACTCACCAGGATTTCCATCTGCCTAGCTTCACTCACTAGGACTTTCACCTAGCTTCACTCACTAGGGTTTTCCATTTTGCCTAACATCCCAGTTAGGACTTCCCAGTCAAGTATCCAGTCAACCTTGACCTACTTGACTCTTCTTCAATCAATATCTTATTGTCAAACATCTAAACCCAAACCAAGACTCAGCTTGGTTACCCAGGTCAACCTTGACCTGAGGGATATTGCACCAACAAAGACATTATCTCATTTTGATCCCCACAATAATCAATGTGAGCAAGAAGTGGAAAGAATCGTTCACTTGTAAAGAATTATAAATCAATTGTCTGATGCTTTTGTTAATACAAAAAATGTGACAAAGTCATACATACAAGTAGAGAATACTCCAGTAAAAATTGATGTCCCTATAAGACCATCAATTACTCTACCTACATATGTATTTAAAATACGCTAAAAGCATGATTTATCAATTGGATCAAAAGACACTGTACTTCCGAAAAGAAAAGTACAAGAAAAGGAAGAATCAAAAGCTCCAAAAGAAGCAATTTTAGATGATACAATAAGAGGAATCAATTGAACCACATGTGGATAATGTTGTTCCTAAAGAATTACAGTTACATGAAAATATTGAGATTTCAATAAATTATTTGATGTCTCATAAAATATGGGATCGAAACAATACAATCATTGATGATATTTTCGTTCTCAATGTGAATATCGTGTAAGGTGATGAAGATCCCGAACCATAATCTGTCAAAGATTGTAAAGAAAGAAATGACTATCCAAAATGAAAAGTGGCTATACAGACTGAACAAAAATATCTAGAGAAACGTAAAGTCTTTGGGTCTGTAGTTCGAGCATCTAAAGATGTAATCTCAACAGGATATAAATGAGTGTTTGTATAAAAAAAGAATGAAAATGGTAAAATTATGAGATAAAAGCCAGACTTGTAGTTCAAGGTTTCTCACAGAGACCTGAAATCGATTATAAGGAAATATATTTACTTGTGATGAATGTCACTACTTTTTGATTTTTGATTAGTATAATTGTATCAGAAAAAATGGACATGCGACTTATGGATGTGGTCACTCATATCTATATGGTTCACTCGATAGTGATATATACATGAAAATTCCTGAAGGATTCAAACCACTAGAAGAAAATGATGTAACCCCCAAAACTATGTTCTCAATAAAGTTGCAAAAATTATTATATGGATTAAAGTAATCAAGACGCATGTGGTACAATTGTCTAAGTGAATACTTATTACAAAAAGGTTATACAAATAATACTATTTGTCTGTATATTTTTATAAAAAAGATGGAAGAAAGTTTTGCAATTGTGGCAGTATATGTCGATAATTTAAATCTTATAGGGACTACCAAAAAACTAAACAAGACTACAAATTATTTAAAAAGTGAATTTGAGATGAAAGACTTAGGAAAGATAAAATTTTATCTAGGATTGTAAATTGAATATTTACCAGAAGGAATATTTGTTCATCAATCCTCATACACAAAAGGTTACTAAAACACTTCTATATAGATAAAGCACATCTATTGCCTTCACCAACAGTTGTTTGATTACTTCATACTAAGAAAAATCTTTTTCATCCACTCGAAGATGGAGAAAACATCCTTGATCAAGAAGTACCATATCTTAGTGCAATTGAAGCATTATCATACCTCGCCAATTGCACTCGTCTAAATATTGCATTTTATGTTAACATCTAGCAAGATATAGCTCTTCTCCAACCCAAATACATTGGAATAGTATAAAATATTGGTGCAATCAATTTCTAGGATTTTGATATTTGACAATATACCTAAATCTAATCAGTTTGGTCAAACATTGATCCAAACAGAACTTGATGTTTGGAAGAGAGAAGTCCAATTAGGATGACTAGATGTGTTGGTTGCTACTCGGAAAACCTAGAGGTTCCACTGTATAAAATTTTTGTACAAAGGTCTGAACCTTTTCCTAGCTACCATGTGTTCTTTTAAATTAAATTTTGGATCGCCTGCGGAACTTAATACGTTTGATCCAAAACTTAATCTATTTGTTCTTTTAGGTTTTGACTTGGATCTCCTGCGGAACTTAACACGTTCGACCCAAATCACCTTAAGTTATTAATTCCATTAAATATTAATTTCCATAATTGGTTCCCAGTACTGACGTGGTGAGGCACATGACCTTCTTGGATATGGGAGCAACCACCACCGACTAGACAAAACCTTTTATGGAAAGCTAATATTTAATTTCCTAAAATAACTTTAGGTTAACCGAAAAGAACAATCAAATCACAAGGAAAAATAAAACAAAAGAACACATCATCGAAAAACATATTCAAAATACTAGAATCGTAAGCCTCTTGTATTTGGTATTATTTCCATAAATAACTAGCATGATGTGGAAAGGAAAAATTACTAGTTATACCTTCTAGAAAGACCTCTTGATCTTCTACCGTATTCCTCTTCTAACCTCGAACGTTGTGTAGGCAACGTTCTTCCGAGATGAGAAACCACCAATCACCTTCTTCTTCCTTGCAAGTTTCGGCCATCAAAACATCTTCTAGGATAAAGAGGTTTGGCTACCACCACCATGCTCCAAGGGATGTTAGAAACGAGGCTTGCTTTCTCTCCTTCTTCTCCTTCCTTGATCCGGCCACTAACAAAAGCTCCACCAAGAGATAAGTTTCGGCCAACAAGAGGAGAGGAGAGAAATAGGGCCGGCCACACCACCAAGGAAAAGAGGGAGAAAAATAGAATAGAGTCGTTAGCCTTGAAGCCTCCTCTACCCCCTCTTTTATAATCCTTGGTCTTGGCAAATAAGGAAAATTTAATAAAAACTTCCTTAATTATTTTGCCATTGAAAAGGAAAATTTATTTAATTAAAATAGTTTTCTCTTTTCAAATTATAATGGCCGGCCACTCTTCTCCCCAAAACAAGGAGAGTTTTAATTAAAAAAAAATTAAAACTTCCTAATTTGTTTCTAGAAATTTATAAAAATTTCTCCAATAATTTTAATCCCTTCATGATTGGTTAATAAAAAGAAATTTTATAAATTAAAATCTTTCTTTTAAACATGTGGATAATTTCCAAAAAGGAAAGTTATCTCTAAAAATTAAAATCTCCTTTCAATCTACAAATAAGGAAAGATATTAAATCTTTTCTTAATCTTTTGTAGAAACTAATAAAAGAGAATTTTTAATTTTTAAACTTTCTTTTAAATCATGAATATAATTAAAAGGAAAGTTTTTACCAAAATTAAAATCAACCTTTTATTCTACAAATAAGGAAAGAGATTTTAACTCTTCTCTTAATCTTTTGTAGAATCTTATAAAAGGAAGGATTTAAATTTTTAAACTCTCTTTTAAATTATATTATCCACATAAGAAAAATTTTAAAATTAAAATTCCTTTTTATTTTAATAGGGACGGCCACATGAATTCACCCATGAACATACCCTGGCCCTAGCTTGGTCTCCAAGCTAGCTTGGCCGGCCCCTATAGGATGGGTAAGAAGGTGGGTATAGGTGGGTATAGTACTCTATAATTAAGAGGCTACGATAGGGACCGAGAGGAGGAATTGATTTTGGTCTCCCGATAAAATTAAGCATCCCGTGTTTGCCCCGAACACACAACTTAATTTCATCAATAATAATTCATTCCACTAGAGAACTATTATTGAACTACCGCACCAATCCCAAATTACATTGCTCCTTCTTATTATGAGTGTGTTAGTCTCCCTGTGTTTAAGATATCGAATGTCCACTAATTAAGTGAGTTACTGACAACTCATTTAATTAATATCTTAGTCCAAGAGTAGTACCACTCAACCTTATCGTCATGTCGGACTAAGTCCACCTGCAGGGTTTAACATGACAATCCTTATGAGCTCCTCTTGGGGACATTATCAACCTAGTATCTCTAGGACACAGTTTCCTTCTATAATCAACAACACACACTATAAGTGATACCATTTCCCAACTTATAGGGCTTATTGATTCATCGAACTAAATCTCACCCATTGATAAATTAAAGAAATAAATATCAAATATATGTGCTTGTTATTATATCAGGATTAAGAGCACACACTTTCATAATAACCGAGGTCTTTGTTTCTTTATAAAGTCAGTATAAAAGGAACGACCTCAAATGATCCTACTCAATACACTCTAAGTGTACTAGTGTAATTATATAGTTAAGATAAACTTAATACCTAATTACACTACGACCTTCCAATGGTTTGCTCCTTTCCATCTTGGTCGTGAGCTACTGTTTATAATTTATAAGGAACTGATAACATGATCTTCTGTATGTGACACCACACACCATGTTATCTACAATATAAATTAATTGAGCAACTACATTTATCATAAATGTAGACATTTGACCAATGCGATTCTTATTTCTAGATAAATGTTTATACCAAAAGCTAGGCTTTTAGTATACACTCTAACAAGATGGACAAACTCTAACTGGAGGTTAGGAAAAGTAAAGTCCAAGTAGGTTTGTAGGACCAGATGTTCGGCAAGAACAAATCCTAACTGGAGGTTAGGCAAGATAAAGTCTAGGTAGATTTGTATGACTGGATGTCTAGCAAAGACAAGTCCTAACCAGGTGTTAGGTCAAACAAAGTCCAAGCGCGTTTGTAGGACCGGATGTCTGTCAAAGGTAAGTCTAAGCAGATCAAAGATGACCAGATGCTTGGTAAAGGAAAATCCTGGGGAAGTGAACCTTAGGCGGTGAGATCCTAAGAAGTAAGTCTTAGGTGGTAAAGTCTTAGATGTAATCCAAGCATGAAGCATAATTGGTCAAGTAGACTTATAGGAGTGAAACTTGATTCTAAGAGATTGACCCTTAGGTGGTAGACTTGGAGGAGAGACCTTCAAATAAAAGATAAGCCTAGTAGGTCAGATATATTTACAAGAGTGCAATTTGATCCTAAAGGATTGACCCTTAGGTGGTAAACTTGGATGAGGGACCTCCAAGTAAAACGTAAGCCTAGTAGGTAAGATAGACTTACAAATATATGCTAGGTTACTTGTTTGTATTTTGTATGGTTGTTTTGTAGAAACTTGGAGCTAGAAGCAAAACAAAGAACTGACAAACTCAAATGGATGAACCAAACTTGGCTCGGATCTAACTAAACATAAACTAGTTCAGTAGATTAACTGAGTTGTCAAAAATGTTAACATAGAAGCTGATGTAGAAAAAGATCAGGTTCAACTTGATAATTTAGATGAGGATAAGGATAAGTTAGATGATATGGATAAAGATAAGGGTTGATCCAAATATGACTTCATCCAAATAAGAGTTGATCCAGATAAGAATTTGATCTAACTCTATAAAAGGAGACAAAGGCTTTATGTTCATGAACATCAATTCTATACTCTACAGTCTTTGACTATTCACTCAAAAGACAACAAGCCTCTGCTCGTGCAACTAGGGAAGGGATAGGAAGAGTACGAGCCACTCAGGACTTTCAGAGCGATCAATAATACTTTGTTTGTATTTTTCATTACAAGATGTACTTTGTTTTATATATTTTTTTTTGTGTTTGTGCTTAAATTGTGAAATGGATGTATGGCAAGGGAAAATCCTAATTGGAGTTTAGACAAGATAAAGTCCAGGTAGGTTTGTATGAATGTATGCACAGCAAGGACAAGTCCTAACTAGAGGCCAGGTAAAGCAAAGTCCATACATATTTGTAGGACTAGATGTCTGGCAAGGGTAAGTCCAAGTAGGTCAAAGGTGATCATATACTTGGCAAAGGAAAATCCTGGGAGAGTGAATCCTATGTGGTGAAATCCCAAGGAGTAAGCCTTAAGTGGTAAAATCTTGGATACAGTCCAAGCATGAAACCTAGTAGGCCGAATAGACTTACAGGAGTGCAACTTGATCCTAAAGGATTGACCCTTAGTTGGTAGACTTGGAGGAGGGACCTTCAAGTAAAAGGTAAGTCTAGTAGGCCAGGTAGACTTATAGGAGTGCGACTTAATCCTAATGGATTGACTCTTAGGTGGTAGACTTGGAGGAGGAACCTCTAAACAAAGCGTAAGCCTAGTAGGTCAGACAGACTTACATATACATGCTAGGTTGCTTGTTTGTGTTTTGTATGGTTGTTTTATAGGAACTTAGAGCTGGAAGCAAAACAGAGAATTGACAAATGCAAATGGGTGAACCAGACTTGATTCGAATCAAACCAGACCTAAACTAGTTCAGTAAACCAAACCAGTGGTTTGGTAGACTGACTGAGTTTGATTCTAGATTGTTGAGTTATCAGAAATGAGTTGATGTGGGAAAAGATTGTTGGGGTTGCAAGGTTGCAAACATAGTCCCATATTGAAAACACATGGAAAAGATCATGTGTTTATAAGAGAAAGATATCTCCATTGGCATGAGACCTTTTGGGTAGAGCCCAAGAGCAAAAACCATGAGGGCTTAGGCCCAAAGTGGACAATATCATGTCATTGTGGAGATATCTAAATTCTTTTCGATCCTACAATTGGTATCAGAGCCCGGACAGCCAGAAGGTTTAACCGCCGACTGTGCATAAGAGCTATGGTTTGATTGAACCATGTGAGTACAATATTGACCTCGAACAAAGAAAGTGGGGGCTCCTATGTTCGGATCAAGAGGACCAGACACCGGGCAGGAAGTCCTAGTAGGTCGGGTGGACCGAGGGGCAGGAAGTCCTAGTTGCGGCTAGGCAAGAAAGTCCTAGTAGGTCGGGTAGACCGAGGGGCAGGAAGTCCTAGTAGGTCGGGTAGACCGAGGGGCAGGAAGACCTGGTGGGTCAAGGATCGGACGTGGGAAGCCCATGGTCCTTTGTTTGAGGGGGGGATTGTTGGGGTTGCAAGGTTGCAAACATAGTCCCATATTGAAAACACATGGAAAAGATCATGGGTTTATAAGAGAAAGATATCTCCATTGGCATGAGGCCTTTTGGGTAGAGCCCAAGAGCAAAAACCATGAGGGCTTAGGCCTAAAGTGGACAATATCATGTCATTGTGGAGATATCTAAATTCTTTTCGATCCTACAAAGATCATGTTTAACTTAATGATTTAGATGAGGATAAGGATAAGTTAGATGATGTGGATAAAGATAAGACTCAATCTAGATATGACTTCATCCAGATAAGAGTTGATCAAGATAAATATATGATCCAACTCTATAAAAGAAAACAAAGGCTTTATATTCATGAATATCAATTCTCTACTCTACGGTCTTCGACTTTACACTCAAAAGATGACAAGACTTTGCTCGTGCGACCAGGGAAGTGCTAGGAAGAGTGCGAGGTATTCACGACTTTTGGAACGATCGACAACATTTTGTTTATATTTTTCATTACAAGATGTACTTTGTTTCATATATTTTGTGCTTGTGCTTAAACTGTAAGACGTGTTTCTTTACGGAAAACTTTTGTAAAGGAGACCACTAGTGGACGGGCATGCCCCATGATTAGGTTTTGGACATACTGACCATGGGGGGTTGGGAACCAAGTATGAGTCTTTCTTTCTGTTTTGTTTATTATTATTCCACTGCATACTAGCTTTGATAGAAAGACGAATGAATGAAGAAATTGAAAAGAAAGATTGTCGATATTCACTCCCCATCTATCAATGCACACCGATCATACATAAAGCATATATTTCGTTACCTTTATGGTACAACAAACATGGGTTATTTTATTCGATAGAATAAATTTGTGTTTAGTAGGATATGTAGATGCAGATTACCTTTCAAATCTATACAAAGTTAGATCTCAAATAGGTTATGTGTTTACAAGAAGAGACACCACTATATCATGGAAGTCAACAAAACCAACTTTAACAACAACATCATTAAATCAATTTGAAATTATTATAATGCATGAAACAAGTCGAGAATGTATATGGTTGAGATCCATGACATTTTATATGTAGGATTGAAAAGCGCTAAGGGGGGGGGGGGGATAGCGCTCATGGCTAATTCATTCGTTTCGAGTAGAACACGCAGCGGAAAAATCAACAATGCAAACACCAAGAATTTTACTTGGTGTGGAGCCTGTGGTGACTCCTACTCCAAGGTCCGCACGAAAGAGTACTTTCGATTGACAATCACTATAACTTCGAAAATATTACAAAAGAATACAATAATTAAAGCACTACTATTATACTGGCAGCAAGGAAATCTGAAATGGAAAACTTCTAGTTGTCGGAGTAGAGTTAGAGCTTCATCCGATCGATTTGTTAGCAGCACACGGAAGAAGGATTGCAAGTTATTGTTGTCCTTTACCTGCTGCTCAAATCGGGCTTAAATAACCCGTGGAAGGTGCCTTCAGCCTCCATAGAAGGCGCCTCCAGCCCGCCGAATTCGCAATGTCGATAAGCTCCTGGGTCTTCATTGCTTATCCGCCCAAAGATGCCTTCAAGCTCCCTGGAAGGCACCTTCCATTTAACGTCCAAGGCGCCTTCCATCTCCTTGGAAGGCGCCTTCGCACCTTGCTGCGTGTGACTTCGACTAACACACCCAAGGCGCCTCCAAGCTCCATGGAGATCACCTCGGATACTGTTCATCCGAGACTTATCTTGTGCAACTCTCTTCATGCAAGACATATTAGTCCACAAACAAAGTATACCCTGCAAAACAAATTTAGCACAATAAAATGAGATAAATATAAATACTCGACAGTCATCGGACTGTTCGATTCTGACTTTGGATTTCTCGAAAATCCTAAGTTGAACCGACGCTTACTGTTCTCTTGTCGGGGAACACGTTCTCTCCTACTCCTCTCAGAAGAGTTTACCTGTTGCCAGATCGGTCCTCCAGACCGATTGGACTTTTTGTCTAGGGTTATCACTCCCTAAGACCTAGGGTTACCATCCCCTAGGATTTTTCACAATCTAGGGTTACCACCCCCTACGATCTAGGGTTACCATCCCGTAGGACTTAGGGTTACCACCCCCTATGGTTTTCCACTTGCTTAATCCCAGCTAGAAATTTCCACCATTTAGGGTTACCGCCCCCTAGGACTTAGGGTTACCACCCCCTAAGAGTTTTCACCTGCCTAGAATCCACTAGGACTTTTGCCTAAGACAATTTAGGACTTTCCTGCAAGTTCAATAAATCTTGTTAGGTAACATGATAACTTAACTTTGGACGTTTTGACATAATCAAAACACAGGTTCAATCGTCAGATGCTTCCCGTACCACCAGCATATTCAAGAATCATATGAACTAACAAAAACTAAAGATAACCCGATGACTATATTTGAAGATAATGTTGTTTGTATTGCACAACTAAATGGAGGTTATATTAAAGGGGATAAAACAAAACATATTTTACCAAAATTCTTCTACACAGATGAACTTTAGAAGAAAGGTGATATTGATGTCCAGCAAATTCGTTCTAGTGATAATGTAGTTGATTTATTCACAAAAATATTACCGATGTTGATATTCAAGAAATTGATGCACAAGATATAAATGCATCAATTAAAAAATCTTTAGTGATTGAAACCAAGAGAAGTATCTACTAATGTTCTTTTTTCCATTAGTTAAAGTTTGTTTCCATTGGATTTTATTAGGAAGGTTTTAATGACGCGTTAGATTTTTGATCTATCATTTTTTTGTGAGTGTTATAATAGATAATTTAATTTAATTTAATTTAATTATTAATTGATGAATTATTGTATTCTTCTATTTCTACATTACTCTATTTAAAGTATTTGATAGAAATAAAACACAAGACAATTCTCCCTTCACTTCTCTCGTTAAATTTTGCAAATGGTTGTTAGGATTCATTTGATCATCAGTGTTTAAATTATCCGCTGGACCAATAACTAGGCGACACATACAAAGGATATTATTTTTTTAATCAAATAGTACCTTAAATATGTTTATTTCCTATTCCTCCCACTAAAAAGGTACTATAACCTGATTGCGAATTAATTTACAACAACAAAAAATAGATATTAATTAAAATATATTTTTTTAACACTTAAAAAATTTTAATATATTGACTTATTATAAAAAACTAAAATAATTTTCGAATTAGCTTGAAAGATTTAAACAGCGACATCTTTTTTTTTTTTTAAAAAAAAGGTTAATGACCAATTTGTAAGGAGAAAATTGGAACTTTCCCATTCTATTATTGTAGGACATAAATAATCACAAATTAATACTAGTGATGTAGATTCTTAAATATTTATATAATCTTCGTCGTCATCTGCGACAAGGACCTCTTCTAATAATTGTGTTAGATTTGATCCCTCTGTACGCAATTTCTCAATAATTAGAGTGTTTTGAGATGATAATTTGATCTTAAAATAGTAGAAAAAGACCCCTTCTATTTTGACAAATTGGTCATCGAAACTCCACTTTTTTTATATATTTTTAAGCTCTATCATTACTTCATGCAAAGGATTTTTAATTAGTGTCGACATGATCTAAGATTTCTTGAACGATCAAGACAATTTAGAGTTCAGCTCAGCAAGATCAAGACTTGTAAGCAACACAGTAGCAGTTAAATTATCAAACTTAATTAATCAAGAATCAACAAACTCGGATGATAAAAAATGAATTGGATTCGAGCATTAGATTCAAAACCTCCAACTTAGGAAACATTACAATAATTATTGAGCTCCAACCTTGTTATCAGCAGCATATACACTGGAAGATTCCAGCATTCAAATACATTATTCAATCTATCGTCTTTAAAACAAAAGCACACTGTGAGAGATGAGTTTAGGATAAAAAAAAATTGGGCATCGATTGTGATTTCTCCACTCTGTTCCTGTTCAAGTAGATTCATCTGTAAAGACAAACAGAATCACTATTGAAGCAATACTGAAAATGGCTAGAACTGTGCTGATCTTATTCTTCAGTTTCCTGAACAGATGCTACTATGTGCTGACACATAGATACTATAGTAGCATTCTTGATCTAAATGGAAACGGGTTCCTCTTAATTTGAGTATAAGGTTCTATACAACTTGACAGATCAATCGACAGAACAGTTTTGAAGCGTCTCAATAGCAGCAATCAGATCTAGGGCCATCTATTTCCTGATGTTCGCGGCAATTCAGATACAATTTGTGATTCGCTCTCTCACAGTCTCTTACAATTAGGACAGACTATTTGATGAGCTTCACCTTTCCTCTCTGAAGAGATGAGGAAGGGGAGGAGGAGGGAAGGGGACGAGAGTTGCAGAAACCATCTCACTGAGTTTGACCAGGTCTGTGCAGTTCAAGTTTGAGATTTTTGAATTTTATTTTATATTTATTAAAAAAACATTATCCTTGGATTTTTTTTTATATCGGCGACAGCCAATGATACGCTTCCAACAAATCCGTTGCTCAGATTAAAGAATCTAAGAATCTAAAATACAGCACTAACTGGTCCACGTTTCTCTTTTTGCAATAACTTATATTACTTGTGTTGTCCCGTCTGAATGTACCCTATTTGCGATTGGTAGATACCAAAGGGCCCGACATGTGGGGTCATTAAAGTGGACTAGGCAACTTGTCTTCTGGGTGAGGGTGAACCATCTAAGCCGTCCGATCTCCTTCCATCCAAAATATTTACTCATCCAACGAAGACAATTGACTTGAGTGTTCATGGACGGTGGATGCCGTTTACCCACAACGTGGCTGGTAGGAGACCACGGACTCTGCGCTTTTTGGGGAAAAAATAAAAGTTAAATATATTGAATATTTCCTCCACTGAAAATATCTATCGTCGTCGTCGCCACCCGCACCGCTGCGGCCGCCGCCTCCTCCGTTACCGCCGGTTCCCTCGCAAGAATCCGTTTTCGTCTCCGTGAATTTTTACCTTTCCACGTCTCGTAGAATCGGTGGCCCTGATTTTTGTATTCTCCGTCGGAATCGATCAAGACTGATGGGTGAGGAGGCCGCCGGCGACGACGAATTCGATCGCCTATCCGCCTCAGATGGAAGAGAAATCGTGGAAGATCACGGGAGGGTTATGTACTGGGAGGTCGGTCTCCCTAGCGGCGACGATCTGACCCCCCTCTCCCAGATGTTGGTGCCGCCGCACCTCGCCTCGGCCTTCAGCGTCAAGCCGGAGCCACCGCGCACAGATATGGATGTGCAGCGTGCCTCCCAGTACACGATCTCCAACCTCCGCCGCACCGCGCCGTCGCCAGCTTCCACTGCTGCCCTCCGAAACTTCTCCCCCTTTTCGCCTGACGAATCCTTGGGATTCGAAGCGAATGATCTGGTGGAGAATGGGGATTCTTGTGGGCATATCTCTCGATCGGGACAGATTTCTCCTTCTGCCGCCTTGGAGGAGGCGGAATCATCTGCGCCCGTGGCCGAGGACTCCGGCGACGAGCCCTCGTCTTCGCGGAACCCCAAGCGGGCGCGCCTAGTCTGGACGCCGCAGCTCCACAAGAGGTTCATCGATGTCGTGGCGCATCTGGGGATCAAGAACGCCGTGCCGAAGACCATCATGCAGCTTATGAACGTGGACGGACTCACTAGAGAGAACGTCGCGAGCCACCTCCAAAAATACAGGCTTTATCTCAGAAGAATGAATGGAATTCAAGATGATTCACCTTCGCTGCCTGACCACCTGCTTACCGCTATGCAGCCGGCGAAAAAGAGTCTTCACGAGCAGCATGTTCCTTATACGCCCTTGCAATATCCTATGCCGGCAATGATTCCCGTGCCGACGTTTGGGATGGCTCCTCCTCATGGGCACGGCGTTCGGATTGGAATGGTACCGACCATGGAGCATCAAGGAGATGGAAGATATGCGTTTGAGCAACACTATAATGGAGCTTTGGGCGAACGGATGAAAGATTGGTAATGCAAGATTAATTTTTTTTGTTTCCATTCATTGTTACTTTACTTCATTGTTTTGGAATTTCGTTGCAGATCAACCATTTGAATTTTGATTGTTTGGTAGTAGCTTAGGTTTAGGTGCTTAGATTAAGTCATTTTGTTGAAAAGAAAATCCTTTTTAAAAATTTCATATTGAGGTTAGGATTAGTTGACAAATCTGGTTTATGGTATGAGAAATAGCATGGGCTTTTCCAGCTTTAGTCACAAAATTGATTTTACTCATTCGTAGAAACTTTGCTTCATGGTGCCTTTTTTTTTTATCTCCAATTATTGTTGTTTTTGGAAGGTCAACCATTTGAACTTAATTGTTTCAAAGTTGCTCTAATTTAGGCGTCTAGATTAAGTTACCATGTTAAAAAATTTCCTTTTCTCAAAATTTCATATTTGCATATGTAAGACAATACTAACTGTAGCATATAACCTAGTTTGGAACCTCATTCATACTCCACGACTTATGACTCTTCGTTGAGTCACTCTTGAATCTCTAATAAGCTATCTTTTTCTCGGATACCTTATGGAGGTGGAGAAACCTCTTACAAGACTATAAGAAGATTAGAACAAGAAATGAAGACAAGTAAGACAACAATTAAATTGGCTATTAATACAACAAGGAAGCTTAAGTGAATGCTAGAATGATTGCAATCGACCTTGTTGAGTCACAAGCTCCATTTGCATCATGCCAAGTTTCTGTACAACTTAAGACACATTAAATATACAGTACTTAAATCCTTTGCCCAAACATTATGCCAAGTTCCACAATTGGGGTAGAAATAGAAAGTGCTTTTCCAGTTTTAGTCATAAAAATTAATTTCAGATGGAATTCTTTGCTTCAGATTTCAGGCAGTACTGTGATACTTGAACTGGAATTGAAGTTGAAATTGATGAGTTACATATTATTTAAAATGATGAGCATGATTCTTAATCTGAGAGAAGACAAACATGGAAAACAAACTTGTCCTTTGGCTGTGAAAAAACTTGGAAATGATGAAGGTGACATTGAAATTATGCCTTGTGAATTGATTTATGCAGCCATCTTATTTCTTTACTCCTGTTTCTTACTGTTTGTAATTCATTCGAGTACTTTTGTTTCAATGACCAAATACTCCTTTGGATAATACTATCGTTATTTATGACAAGTCCTTCCAAAAACGTTGCTATGTTTGTTAATTAGTAACTAGCAATCCCAAGCAGATTTAATAAAGGTTTCCTTTTTGAGAGTTATGCTCTTTCTTCAATCTTGCTTCTTAGTGTTGGTAGTTTATTCAAGTAGTTCTGGTTTTCAGAAATGAATTCCTAGATAATTAGATAGTAGCTTAACACCAAATCTTCCATCATATGGTAACTAGCAATCACAGTACAGATTTATCAGGGGTTGGTTTGTTTTGTTGGTAGTAGAGCTGAAGTAACTATTTCACAGCGCTTATCTTCATTTTGCTGCCGTGTTCATCAACATAGACTCTTCGTAATGCATGCCATTTAGTGATTAATTGTATTTGAGAACATGTTTCAATATGTTTTGCCTTCTATTGTTGGCTTGATTTCACATTAAAGAGCCTCAATCTTTTACTATCCTTGTCTTATGATTGCTTCCAATAGTTGCTACTTGGCACTCGAGTTGCGCTTTGTGTGCTTGCTATCTTGTTGATTATGAGCTTATTGCATATTTGATTATGTTGCTTGCAGATGCAATGTGGAGCAAAACATGAGCTGTGGAGGGAATTAAATAAGCTCGAGTTATGACCTCTTTTCAGTTGCCTTTGTTAACAGGAATTTGTAGTCCGTGATGTCTCTCCTACGTGGAGCAAAACATCCATTGTAGCATATTTTTGAACTTAATTTGCTTGCAGATGCTATGTCGATCTTGTTGTCCCTGATGTCTCTCCATCAGATGGATTTGGAGTGGCAGACAGAAGCTGCCATGCACGATAAACTATCACAGCCGCAACAAACAAGGGAGAATTCTCGTAATAAGTTCCATATTTCTGAGTGAAAACAATTTTGTTTTCTTTTCTTTTTGGTAATGAACGTTAGATAGAACAAGCAACCCAATTGATTATAAGTAAATACAAAAAATTAAATGCGATGATATAAAACGTAAAATATTTTTTTGAAATTTAAAATTAATTAAATTCTTTACATAATCATATTATATGATATATAAATTTGAATTAAAATTTGAAGAAAAAAAAACGCAACTTGCTTCTCATTATCCTGCAAAATATCATCAAACTCCAAGCTATAAGCCCTACTACTCTTGCGTTCCATGTCGATAAAAATGAAACTTATTAACAACTTAAATATGCTGAAAAAAAAAGCCTGTTAATCTCTCCTGCCTCTATCCATCATCTAAATGCTGGAGTTTGTTATTGTTCATGATTTTATTTTTCTAGAACCTCTCACCGAACCTGAAAAATATTGCACCCGTCCCTGAGTTGTTATCGACTGCATACTCTGCTCTCACCATCCCAAGCTTTACGCCAGCACCATACGATGAGCCATGCCCCACTCGGCGGAAGAATTCAGTTGGGTTTCCTTTCACATCCTTAGAACTACCGAGATCAGTTCCATGCTCGATGAAGGAATATATGTAAGTGTTTCTTATGGGGACACGCAATTCTGCAGCGAGCTAAACATAGAAATAATGTGTGATTAGATTATGGTGAACGACAGAATTCGTCAAGTGCAGAAATGAAATGTTTAAGTAGAAGTTGGTTGATAATCTACCTCAAGGATGTTCCTGCAAGCACCCAACTCGCCCATGTTGTAGCCCCTAACAGAGTAAGGCCCTCCAAGAGTGAAAGCATCATAACTTGGAAGGTCTCCGACGCAACCACCGTAATGTCCGTGCATGACCAAAATAGGTGGTGGCAGTTTACCGGCACCTTCCTCGACTGACCTCAACTGGATGAAGCGGGTTGATGAGAGTTGATGGCGGTTGAAGAAAGGATAATTGCTCCCAATTCCAAGGCCTTGATCTAACTGCAATGGAAGTACAAACACAGGAAAACCATTGATATAGGAACAGATTCATTAATTTCTAAGACTGTGGTCCATCATCAAAGAACTCACATATGCAAAGCGAGATGTTTTAGTCATGCAACTCCAGATGCACAAAAATCGTGTTTAAAATAAATAATTTGGCAAGTTTCTAGAGAATGATAAGATGACTCAGTTTTGAATCTATAGTATATACTCAAGAACTCAATTATTATTTGATACTGTTAACTATATTTAGTATATTAGAGATAGAATAAAATAGCAATATATAAACGATAAACCAGAACACTTAATATATGATATCAGTTATGATTTGATACTGCTAACTATATTTAGCATTAAGATAGCTAGTCATGCAGTGGTTTTTATTATTTTCTAAATGAACTTACTGCTCGACCTGAGAAGTAGATGTATGAATATGAGGTATCAATGCAGCTTCCAGTGAAAATTTCTTAAAAAATCAATTCGTTTACAGCTAACTGGACCACTGCAACCAACATTTGTCTACAAGCACAAATGCTGAAAGCTGTTGTATTGAGTGATCAAATAAAAAAAGAGACAAAAGGTACCTGAAAGACATCTCGCTGACCAACAACTGCACCATTTATGAATCTTGTGTTATCCCTAGTGATATTTGCTTGTGCAAATACCATGCGGTCAGTGCCAGTACCACTGAGAGTTGTTGGAGGTCCATCCATGCTCAAACCACCACTTGGTAATGCTCGAACACCATGGGTACAAACGCTACTAGTTTCGTCACGTGTTGAAATCTCCTCCATCACAAGTCCATAGGTAAACTTGCTTTGTCTGGTGAAGTTCTGGTATGACAAGAAGAAATGTAGTTAAGAAAGTTAATGAAAATTCGCTAGAGAAAGGAGGATCAATAATTGTTTCAACTCAATTTCTACCTCTGTTATATTTGCTTTTATTCCCGCTCTGTCGATCCATACAGGTGGAACTTCATCAGCGCCTGGTCCACCAGTGAAAACAGGACTTAACTTTCGGCTGTTGAAACAGCTAGCTCGGAATGTACGATTTCGAGGATTGGTGACACCATCCACATATGGATGCACATAATCAATCTTAAAAGACAAATCATCCTAAATACAACAAATAACACAATAAGAAACCTGCAAATAATGCTAAATAAATATCTGCATTAGCTATGGAATAAAAATTAAAGAGGTGAGAAGATTTGTAGCTTCATCATAAAGTTTTAACTCTTTTACAACATTTGACAGTGGCAATCCTATATTCATGAAAAAAACAAATGAACAAAGTTCTCTTTACTCGAACCTATTTTTACAACCAGGGAATCAAACATACATGATGATAAATGAGAAGTGCATAAAGCAACGTAATGTAATTTCCATATACATATGGAACCAGCAAATGCATCCACAAAAAAGAGTAGGATAAAATATAAATATGCACTAGCTATTTTCAGCATAGAATGAAATTCAGTAGATAAATCTCAAGTCATTATCAAAATAAAACAATGATCTATAAGGACAATGTACCATTCACCTGAGGATTTATAAGGTTGCTAGAGGTCACAGAACCAACTATAGATCTGTTCAACCCGTTGATGTTCCTATGTTCAAATGAAACAGTTCCACCAGGTTGAATGGATGTCTGAAATTGAACAACAATTCATCATAAGAATATGCACTTGTTAGAACATTAAGCAAAACATTCAGTAATTTATCTGAGTATTAGGGAAAAGCATGAAACATTGGGGAGAATGTGTGATTCACCCAATCACATAAAATGTTGACAGCTATAATTACCAGTGTTGGCCGCCCGAAATTTCCAGGTGCTATACTCCATTCTGTGCTTACTTCAGCCGATTTTTGTTCCAGTTCTTTGAGCTTGATTTCAACTATGATTCCTCCTTCACTCTTTTCATCGGGACGAGGGTTCACTTCTATGTTAGAAAACAGAGAGAGTGAATTGATATTTCTCAAAGCCTGCTTGCCTGCTTCAATGTTAAAAACATGTCCTGGTCTAAGCTGCACAACAGTTGAACATACAAGGGGGTTAAGAGATCTTGTTATTTGCTGGCTACAGTCTACCCAGTAGACTATGAAAAAACATCCACTTTCCAAATACAAATTGTTCAAGATAATAATAATGTAATGATAAAAAAAAATGAAAACGTTTACTATGATGTAGCTTGGTCGTTGATACTGATTAAGAAGTGAGATTGAACTTTTCCAAGTATTTCATTAAAACATTATAATTGGAGTATTATGATCTTACAATAGTCCATCCTAGTCATAAATGTTAAGCAGGAATCACTCATTGGTGAGGCTCCCCCCATACAGTTTAATCAATTTCCAGAGTCCACTTGCACCAGAATCATGCGCTTTTCTCCATATACTGGATAATCAAACATATAGCAACAATAAAATAAAAAACTTTTCCTAGTGTTAAAGTTCATTGGCTAACTACTCATTTCGTAAGCTTTAGATGTTAGAAAAAGTACCAATTTTATATTTATATATTGGACAACCACACTTGTCCACATGAGATTAATAGCATGGAGCTTACTAGCTTCAACATGTTTCTTTATAACCATTTTTTATTTGAAATAGGTAGTATTCAAACCCAAGAGCTCCTGCTATGCACTATACTTATCCAAAAGCTTGTTGTTAGGCAAAAGACCAATTTATCCAATGGATCATCGCACTTGTCAATGCAGAACTATCAGGCGGGCCAATTAGTATTAACAAAAGTTGGATTTGAACTCTCCTCTCCTGCTCTAATGTCATGTTAAGATTGATTGTCTAACCATTTATCCTAAAAGTTTGAAATATTAGGAAAGAGAACAAATTATATAATTGCCCACCACACATATCCGTATGAGAACAATGGGTGTTGTGCATCCTAGCTTCAATAGACCAATTTACTAGTTACTAGAATTCACAAGTTCAGCGTCGACCCTACTAAAACAAGTTTCAAGACAAATACTAGTTTCTTTCAGCCAAAACTTTATATTTTGCATATACCTGATTCGGAAGCTCTCTGTGAATCACAGCAAGCTGTGTATTCCCTTCACACACATTTCCGAGCTTATCAAGGAACTGGACTGAAAGCTGTGTAATGTCCCCCTCAACGACCTCGCAAACCACCTGTCTGGTGTTCAGATTTCCAAAATTGACGACTTGAGCGCACGCATAACCCTCGTCGTGGTACCACCTCTGAACGCGATCCCGAATCCGCTGCAGCAACCTGGCAGTCACTTTCCCTTGATCGCGAAGCATGGAAACCACCTCATTCTGCACCGGCTCGGGCAGCAAGCATGACCTTGACCGTTCGATCCTCCTCCTATAGTCCCTCTCCTGCATCCGAATGTACTCCAGCTTCTCCTTATCCGTCATGTCGAGATCCATCTCGACCTGCTTCGATTGCTGCATCAGGCCCACGTTGATGCACTGGAAGCTTTCGGCGCCCTGCCAGGTGCTCTCAACAAAGGAAACCGTGAGCGCTAGGGTACCATCGGCTTTGGTCTTGCAATCGAGGTCAACCCGCTCGAACATGCCGCAGGTAGCCAGGCTCTCGAGCTCCTTCTGGAGCTGGACCTTGGTGTAGACGCCGCCAGGGCGGAGGGACACCATCTCGAAGAAGGAATCCTCGGTTCCCACTACGGTGGAGGACCGACGACGATCAAAGAAGAGGATCTCCGAGATCTTGTAGCGCTTGAGCCCGCTGAGCTTGGAGAGCTGCACGATGATGTTGGCCGGCAGTCCATGGGAGTCCCACTCCACGCCACTGACCTGATCATCCTCGCTGGCGGAAGCCGGTAAAGGGGAAAAGACATTGTTCCAGAAGCCACCCCCGTCGCTGCCCCAGCCCCAACCTCCGCCGCCTCCTCCGATACCGCCGCCAGATGGAGGAGGAGGGGAAGAGAAATGGAATAGGAATCCACCTCCGGAAGCGGCGCATACGCCTGCGGTGGCGGAGGCGAAGACGGCTAGGTTACTCTTTCGGTCGGAGGGGGCGGCGGGGAGGGAAGGGATGGAAGATCTGGCGGGGGAGAGATCGAGGTCGGGGTTCTCGGCTGAGCAGGCGACGGAGGGAGAGGGTTTGCGGCGGCGGGGGACGGCGGAGGTGTGGATTTGCAGGAACCGGGTGGGGGATAAGAGCGCCATCGATTCGCCGACGGCGTTGGCTACGTTATGGCGGAGGCGAGAGGAGAAGGGATTAGGAAAGGTTATTGACGAGGCGACGGTATTGGAACGGAGCTTACGTGTCAGGCCTCTATTAGCTGGTAAGTAAGAAAGGTCCACGACGACATCAGATCTGAGGATCTTGACCAAAAGTAACTAAAAATTTGAGTTAAATTTTATTTGTACAATTAATAACACAGGAAGTATAAAATTTAATTTTCACAAAAAAGAAAAAAAAAAGAACCTAGATAAGTTTCAAATTAATTTGGAAATCAAATTTTAGTGTATAAAATAGCAAAAAACAGATAGTTCTATAAAATTACTATATATATATTTTTTAAAAATAACAAAAGAAAAAGTAAATCTAAAATATGAAATTCTTAATTAATCACCATTTTTGAGTTGTTTGCTTAGGAAAATATTAATTTTTATATTTAAAATTATAGATATATATATATATTCTAACTTTAAAAGTTATATAGTTTTTTATTTTTTATGCTAAAATTCATGTATATATAATTGATCCGGTGATAGGGAGGGCTCTCGGTCAGCAGTGTGGTCAATGATAAAGTGGGTGTCAAAGTCAAACTGGTCAACATTCCGATATTAGCATCCAATCGGGCAACCTCCTTTTTCGACCGGGGGGAAGAACCGCCGAGCCTATATGAAACATACATTAGCACAGCTCGGCCAGGTACCGAGCTTCTAGCGCTCAGACGGACAAGGTATGTATCCAGCGACAAGCCCGCTCAGACTCACACCGGTGAAATAGTGACGACCGAGCATACTACATTCAGACACAGCTTCGTTCTACACGGCAACGAAGCCTGGACAGTGGATGCTGGTCGAGCAACCATTCCGCTCAGCCCGAGGACAAGATCTCCCGGACGACCGATAGATGACTGAGCGGCTCTTCCGCTCGGCCTGTAACAGACAAAAGGAGGATCAGAGGATATCCTTCTAGGAACCTGTGCCGCCGACAGACGGCATGTTTGGCGGCAGGGTCAGACAGAAGATTGTATGATGGAAGCTTCCGCTGTCTTGTCAGAGATATACTCGGATCGTTAAGGTATGGTGTCAGAGATACTTTTCTGACACGTCTCTTCAAGGTATGTTTTGAGGAGCGTGCACGTATCGGGAAGTATGCACGCGCTCCCAGGAAGTCCTATATAAGGACCCCCAAGCTTCGACGGAGATATGCATAAACTCTACTGTAGCTACAATTACTCTGTCATTTTGCTTCTTTGTTTTCTTCTACATCGTCAGTGTTTAACTTGAACGTCGGAGGGTCATCACCGAGGAACCCCCTCCCTGGCCTGACATTGACATTTTGTGATTGCAGATCTCATCAACCAGGAGTCCATCAACGGTCAATAGGAGCACCATGTCCCAATATTCATCGACTCTCGGACAGAATTAATAACTTTTTTAAATTTTAACTTATATTATAATTTTATTTAAATTGTTAAAAAAAATGTTATGTATCAATTTTATATATTACATTGCATTTTAAAGAAATTTTAATCAAATAATATTAATATGGAAAGATGTTTCAACATCCCAGGCTCGGGGGTTAACCGTGATTAGGGGATGGGAAATTTTTTTTTCTAAAAATATATACTCACAAGAAATTGATTTTTATCCTATTATAATAAATTCTGGCATCTACTAATTAACTGAATATCTAGTGGGAACTTAACATGTTTCATCATGGAAGAATAAAATTATCGATATCAATCACTTTATTAATTAAAAATCATCAATTAAGTGTCGCATAAGGTGGTTCAGAAAATTCTCCCCTAGTGTGATAGTACAAACGGGTGGTCCAATAGTGCATTTGTAGATTTTTTTTTTTAAATGAGACATGTAACCAAGGGATATTGAGCTTCTGGATCATCTGTCATGAGAGTTTCTTAATTTATCCTGATGGCCGATAGAAAATTTTTATGGAGCATTTTTTTTTATATATAGTGTTGTTCAGAAGGCGAACCTAAATGGGCTTTGAGTTGCATGACGACAAGCCCAACAAATTAAATTATTAATTGGGCCTACTGAGTTCATTAATAAGAAGCCCACTAATTCTTAGAACGAACAGATAAACCTTTCAAAATTTTATTATTTTTGTTTTTATGAAAAATAAGCAAACAGATTAATCGTTGCACGTATCGTCCTTTCTTCGAATACCTTTTGTAAATCAAATAATGGCTAATTTCCCTAGCTGGGATTGCCGAACATATATGTTTGTTTCAGTTTTTACTGAAACTATATATATATATATGTTCATGTTTATTTTCTTCTGCGTGAGATTAATTAGCTAATTAATTAATAATCACAGTATGATTGCCACATTTTGTTCTCGAAAATAGAGAGGAGTCGGAATCTAACACATGATCATCAACAGGTACTTCATCGAGTATTTTGTCTCTTGCTGCAGCACTGCAAAACATAAAGAATATTAAGAGACACATTTGATTCCATATTCTCTCTTGACAGCAATATTAAAACACTGCATTCTGCTTAATAAACGCCATCTTATTAATTCCTTTTTCAACTTTGCCCCATGCAAATACTATAACAATTTCTGGAAAATAGTTATGTATTAATTTTAAAATATTCTGTTCCTCAACAAAAGTTATCAGTACATGAACATATGCATGCAAGAGAAGGAACAAAATTACAAAAGGCAGCGTAAAAAGCGGGAGATTTTATTCCCTTAATTTTGTTCATGCATGACGTGATCTGATTTCTGGCCTTGGTTCGAGGCATGCCATGCATATGTACACAAACTTTGGAAAAGGAGTAAAAAAAGAAGAAGACAAAGCCAAGCTGGTGATTTGATGATTTTAATTTCAATGACTAGCTTAATACGTAATTTAGTTTACAAAAGGGAATCAATACACTTACAAAGAATAATATTTTACGCAATTTTCTGTTATTTAGCTAGGTTAATTCAATATATCAGTTGTGTTCAAAATTTCACATGTACTGTGTGGATCGGTAACCAATTTGATAAAAGCTATTAAAGTTCAGATCACAATCTGGCATGAACGAAAGCATGAGATGCGAATTATACAAATTAAAGAACAAATTAATTAGACAAGAATTATAATACTAAAGATAATTTTGCAGCAGATCCAATAGAAAACGTGAGAAGATACAAAATCAAGTAACTATAAGTATGTTTATTTACATAATTAAGGCCTATATAGAGCACGGAATCATAAAGAAATTTAGATATTTGAAGAACTATATATCAGATGAAATTAACATGGAATTATCCTTAAATCCGCCATATCTATAACTCCACAGACAATTTGGGAAACGTTCAGAGAAGAATAAATTAAGCAAAAGAGAATTAAAACAAGCTTTTTGCGAGATCAAAAAACAATAAGAGAAGGGAAGGAAAAAGAATTTAAGTATACAATAATATCCAAGCACAAAAAGGTTTGAATTTTTGAAAATATGATCATCATTAATTTAATTATGACCACGCTCTACTAGCTACTACTTCACCTGAGAGACAGTTCCAAGCCTCAGCTCAAGATCCAGCTCCTCCACATCAAGATTGACTCCGATTTTCTTGATCAAGAAAGGCGGCAACGAATCGGTCGTCCTTCTCTTCTTGACGCCTATGTTGTATCCATCCCCTTCCTCCTCTTCTTTCTCGCTTCGTCGCCTTCGGATTACTTGCTTACGAGAATCAATTCCATTCAGGTTCGACTCCGGCTCAGCAAACAGCTGCAAAGTGGGTCTTTCCTTGAAGAAAAGAGTCTCCTTTTGGTAGCCATTAAAGACAACTGGTGCACAGACCCTAACATTGGAATTAGGGTTAGGGTTAGGGTTAACATGATTGACAGTGGTGAACGGCTGATCAGTAGCACTGCTAGTCTCTAGGGTTTCTGATCCGGTGGGGCTTGAGCTGGAGTTGTACTGCTTGAGCATGGCCCGGTCCTTGCGGTGGACATTCATGTGGCCGCCGAGGGCCTGCGCCGACCGGAAATCTCGGCCGCAAAAGGAGCAAGAGTAGAACCGAGGAGGCCATATGCACCCGTCCAAATGGGCGGAGTCTCGCGCAAAAGCTTCCTCCTCCCATGACGACTCAACAAAGGAGAAAGAAGGGATCATAAGAAGATCATGTCGAGAATTAGGATTGGGAAATATTGGCATCTCACCGCTAGGTCGTCTCCTCGCTATCATCAAGTATTTGGCTTTATCCATAGTTAGGGTTGACAGTATGCTTGCTAAAGACGGAGACAGGTAGATATAGAGCTGGTTTTGCAGAGGGAATGAGAATCTTATCAGAATGTGAAGATTTTAAATCATTTGTCTTTCAAAATTTTAAAATATAAACAAAAAAATGTATAAATGACCCGTGAACGAACTTGGATTGGGAAGAGTATAATTAGTTTAGTGCAAGTACTTACAGGCTCAATTACTTGTTGAGAATATTTAGATTTTATTAAACTTTTGTTTGATGGCTAAAAAGTATTCACAAACTAATTAAGCAGCTTTATCTTGCTAATGCTACTTGAAAACTTAATTTAAAAGTTAGTTTAATACTGCATAGCTTTTAAACCGGTGAAGATACCTAATTAAGCTATATAGTTAACTGATTAATTATTAAGCTTGTTTGCATTGATTATGAGACATGGGAGAGCTTTGTGTTGATCAATGAATTTGAAAAACTACAGGCTCAAATTAAAACCTAAATATTATTTCATTTTTATTGGAGGAAATAAAATAAAATTTGGGTATTTTTTGGCTTACAGCTTATGTTCAGCATTAGAATGTAAATATTTCCTCTGTGGTGCATATATGCGGTATACACTTATATACAAATCAATAAAAATATTTGATGGTATTATAAAATAAATTATTAATCAACAATAAAAAATATCACTAATATCATATTTATTGACCCGCTAATACTATATTTGTAATAGTTTCCACTACACATTTATTAATAGATTAATTAATATCATTATTAGTAGCTTTAACTATCTAATAAAATTATCATCATTAGAACTTTAAATTCAAATTTTAATGATAAAATATTAAAGTTTTAAGGGCATCCACAAAGCTACTATTAATTAATAGGGTGTTATAACACCCCTTTGATATTAATATCATTGTAAAGGGATGTTATAACACCCCTTCACCTTGAATGTGTTCAAAATGTTGAACGCGCCCATGTGTATATTATTATTATTTTTTAATTTTAATTATTTAAAAGAAATTATAAAATTTAAAATTTAAAATTGAATAAAATGGGTAAATAATAAAACATGAATATATATTTTTAATAATAATAATATTTATTTTTTTAAAAGGTAAAATTATTTTTTTAAAGTAAGATTATTATTAAAATAATAATAATAATAATTTTAATATTTTAAAATATATTTAATTATATTTATTTAATATAGTATAATTTTAAGATGATTAAGTGGTCTGTGGGATTCATAATTAAATAATGAGTGTTAATATTAAAAGGAATGTGGGTGAAAGAGATGTATTGTTATAATGAGTATATGACAATGAACCCTATATTTTTTAATGAGATGATGATGTTATAATGGAAGTGGATTATGAATGCCCTAATGATCATATAAATTCTTTTAGTAATTTTTGATGTATCAATGTTATTCTCAAGTATTACTTATCACTACATATGTATCAATTATTATACACTTTTATTTTTCTTTCCATAGGCAACGTGGAGGCCTCTGTTTTCCATGCTCAAGGGTTTATAAGTATTCCCACCTTGGATGACTATTGCATAATCAAATCTAATTTAATTACATAAATCGTTCAAAAAGCAAGGGTTCCTAAAATCGAATTTGTAGTGTTTTAGAATGCCTCAGTCATGCCAATTTTACTCTCTCCACCAAAATATTCTACATTGTCAAAACAATTGACAATTTAATGTCCTTGAATCAAACTATTTAATTAAAACTACTGAAAAATAAAATAACATTAAGCGGAAAAGTTTTATTCAATTTTTAAAATAAATTTATTTTAAATTTTAAAATATAAAATTAATTAATTAATTTTAATCAATCAAATTATTAATTTGGTGAAACGAAACAAATAAATAAGTATTCTGATATTAACAATATTTGCATTTTTTATTTTTTTTTAAAATTATTTTAAGAAATTATAATCCATCAAAATGTTTCAATGAACATCTTGACTAAATCAAAAGATCACTAACTTTTTTTTTTCTTTATGTCAACATTAATTTGATTATGAAATAGAAAATACATTTTGAAATATAAAAGTTCCCCTTAATTACATTTTTCCAATGAGATAAATGACATTTCTTTATTCATGTTAAAGTTCTCAACACAATTCCTTCATTTGTCCTGTCTTAACAGTTAGCGCATAGTTATTGGGGTTTTGATCATATTTGCTACAAAATAAGAAACATATTACTTTCTTTTGATCTCCCAGAGGAATTTTAACAAACAACTACACTATATCTGTTCAATCGTGACCTCTCAAGAGGTCGATTCCGAGCAAATATGAAATGTCTTATCTCAACTCCTCTTTTTATGTGCTGCTGTTCCTGAATAAAACCAATTTATCTCCCTTCCAGGGATCTTTGCCTAAACACAGAATTTTCCAAATCTTTCTTCTCTAAGTTTACCTCAATCAGTACCTTCTTAAGGGTCAGGAAAGTGAGAAATTCTGGTTTCCCATGAACAGTAGAAGCATCCTTTGAGAACAAGGAATCTTTGTTCCTCTTCTTTTAGTCGAGCCCTCAACCTCATTTTTGTTATTGCCTTCATCCCTCTCGCTATTATATTACACTAGTCCAGAGAGCTTGAGGTACATTTAAGCATTTTCTGCCTGGGAACAACTAATAAATTCAAGTAAGAAAGAAACGAACTATATATTCAGCATGCACAGCATAAGCAAGCAAATGGCTTGTTTGAGTCCCTTTCCATTCACTTACACCCAAGAATCAGGGATAAAGACCAGGAAAGAGCAGCAAAAGAACAAGCAGCCAGCCAAGGAAATAAAGAGATAAAGACTAACTTGCGGATGATGAAACTGCAGAAACATTAATTAAGGACACTCTTTTTCAAGTGTCCTACCCATTTGTCCCATACTCGCATGCCACTCTATTAAATAATTATACTTAAAACATTTACCAATATACGTTAACATCAATCATTCACACTATTCAAATATGATCATAGATTTATATTCATGCCATTAACTTCTACTTCACAACTTTCAAATAGGAATTTACAGTACTATATATATATATATATCACTACTTAATTTACCCAATTTGACTTAAATGTCAATACTTAGGTAGTCAATTTTTCGATACTTTAGTATATTTTAGAGATGTGCAGCTAAAAGATTTTATACTCATTCTAATAAATTCTTTCTTAATTCTATGCTTCAAGTTGGTCGAGATTCTTCCTGATCTCAAGATCAGCAATATTTCAAAAGCATGCTTGAAATAAACATTTTCTCAATGTTGATACATATAATTTAGTGTCAAAGTAAGCATGAATTAGTTATTTATCCACTAGTTGGTAAAATTGACATGGTCCCATACTTGATAATCAAAGGGAATGAGACACATACAGCGGTGCAACAAAGACAGATTGAGAGGTATTAATTAATCCAAACACAAATGATATTATAATCAGTAGTAGTTAGAGCTATCACATTTTCTTATCATCAAGTTGGAATAATAAATGATGAAATTGGGTACAATCTGCTGTGCATGCATGCGTTGTTAATTGTTTAATTTCTTTGTTTGGTTAGATTTTTATCATATCTTTTCAAATATATTCAATTAGAAGTGTTGAATGGTTACTTCAGAGAAGAACTAAGTCAAATCTTATACACTTGGTTTGGGAAGAGAAACTAGTTACAAATACTAATTGTTACTCTTTTTTTATATGCTATTATTTTAGAACTCTAACTCGGACATCAAACTTTATCTTAATTGGCTCATCTTGGCTTGTTTTTGGAACAGTAGCATTGTCGCCATTAAACTTCTTATGGCAAATTTCCAGTGCAAGTAAACTACAGGTCTATTCCAACTTCCAAACATATGAAGACAAGACAAATGCCATGAAACTTACTCCAAATCTTAATTAGGATCACTATATTAGCATTATTATTAATATTAAATATGTGATTACTCTAAACCATCTGAAACTGCCAGGCCTGGCCACAATTATTTGAACTTTTAATTATTATATCAATTTGGATGAGGCTGATCACAACTTTTAATTATCTAAAGATATCATTTGTATAAAATAGAAGGAACTAAATAGCTGCAAGTAATATACAGGCAATGTATATCACCATAATTTATATCCAAATCGATAAGTTTATTCAACCCTCGAGTAAGTAGGAAGGCAATAAATCTCCAAGGCAGTTTGCCTGATCAGTAGACCCAATTAAGGCAATCATTGAAATCTTGAAACAGGTCGATGGCTCTAGGCATGCCTATCGACCTGATCAAATAGGTAACTTCCAACTTGACAAGGTGACTCTCGACTGAATGTCTATGACTTGGACTTCTCGATCTCAGATTTTATCTACAATGTATAGATGATTACCGTGTACTAAATGAGCAGTGATGACAAAAGATATCACATTCTTAGCAACTAGTATCTAACGAGATCTAAATATTAATAATTGGTATCAATTTCATCCCACCAATTTTGGGTACCAATTTAAATACTTTGTCCGTGCTAAACCAAGGTTCACTGTCTCGTGCAGTTTCTACAAAAGAAAGCCAACTTTCTATATTTAAATTAATTATTATTATTATTATTTTTTGGTCTCGTACTCTTTTACATCTAGCTACTTAATAGATTTAACTCAATCAAATGGAAATTCTATTAGTTGTCTTTCAAGTTATTTACATCATCTTTGTCATTTTATTGCGTGTTGGAACTCCACTTAATTGCTTTAGGATATAAATATTTTTTTTATGTTTATTCTTTTTGTTAGCTTAACATTCTCATCTATCTTAATTTTTTTTTTGTTGGTTCCTGCTAACACAAGTCTTATAAATTTTTTCTTTCAACCTAAGGGGAATAAAATGATCACAGAAGTGTCCAAAAACTCCTCTTCATTTTGATTAACATATTTTGATCTACAACAACAACAATTACAAAAGGAAGCAGACATTGCTGCAGGCATGAAGTGCTGTGCTAAATATAAGGACCAGGTAGAGATTTAATTCATTTGTCCCTGTTTCACTTATGTTCTAAGACTCCTGCTGTTTCTAGTCCCTATTCATTCGTTAAAAAGAGATGCCATGCAACATCAAACAGAGTTTTGATTTTCGATATCCATATGAACTTTCAGGCACTCGTACATTGTGACAGTACTCAAATTAGAGACTCAATGACTGCATATCATTTTGGCTTCTTGTTTTTAAGTAAAGAAAAAGCGGACAAGGACAATTATATTGATGCCAGGATCCAAAACATCACAACTGAAGACATGGAAATCAACAGCCATGTAACAAATGCAAATACAATGGAAATCTCAAACCTGCCACATGAAAAGTGAGGAATTATTCTGCAGAAATGCACATCTCTAGGGAATAAGACTACGACACCAGCTGAGGAACAAGCAGCTGCAAGTGATAAAGTAGCTGTTACCTGAAAAAGACAGGATTTGAAGCTTCAATGAATTTTGTCTATTAAAACTAAATATGCATGTGGAGCCTTGAAGATTTACATTGACGATTAAGGATGCCATCTAAATAAACTGATCAACAATAAGAGAAGATCATGAAAGACCAATGGTGAAAGTTTCCATGGGTTGATGAATATCATCTTCGAGTCATATTAGTAGTCCCAACTATTTAGGCTCCCTCATACAGATCTTATCTATTCATTCCACTTATATAAAGTTATCTTAACAGCAGGCTATTTTCAAGTGTCAACTATTTTTCCTAGAATTTTCTTTGGTCTCTTAAATCAGTTCTAATTACTTTTAGTGCCTTTAAAATATTTTGACAATGTTATCAAGGGCCTCATAAAGAAATTATGATGTTACATATGACAGACTTTTAATGTTGTTCGAAAATGAAACTTATAATCTCCAACCGTCAAACATATAAATGTGGAAGGATAACTAACATATTCAATAACCATATAAAGAAATGAGAAGTATTTCCAAACAACTTCTTATATTTTAATACTTAGTATGCCCTAACTGACAAACAAGCTGAATATAAGGTGTAACCAGTCATACCACATTTTAAAATGAGCCAAGAAAAATGTATTATGTTCCATTAAATACACACATTTCCTTTTGCAGTATAACATATGCAATGTATAACATATACATGAACCATTGGTCAGACTTAAATCAATTTCAAAGGCTTTAACCATAAACAACTAAGAAAAATCAAACTTCACATAGATAAACATAGCACGTGTTATACAATCTTGTTGCCGAAGATAAAGGGAATATAGTCCGAATTGAAATTACAAATCAAATCAAATCAAAAGAGCGGCCTAAGCTGATAATCTCAAGTTGTTGGCCTTGAAGGTTAGATTGAGTTGCTGGTTTGCGCGAGTAGAAGTTCTCTGGTTGCAATCGAGTTCTCCTAAGTGCTAAGAGTCTGCAACTCCGAAGCTTCCTGAGTAACGAGTGGGATGCCGAGTCGGAGTTGGGATTTCACCCAATTGTCGAGGTCGAGTGACCGAGCAGATTGCTGAATTAGAGTGCTGCCAAGTTTGAGTCGAGAGAATCCACTTACTCTTGAGTGGATCGCCAAACGCCAAGTACTCAGAAAGTTTCCTAAGGCGGTCAAGATGCCCAAGTGCTCCCGCCGAATGGAAAGCGTTACTAAATCGGGGAAGCCACATGCCTGACTCCTGACTGTTGCCCGAGGGCCAATTGCTCGGGTCGAAGTCCAGGTGCTTAGAGGAGATGTCAAGTGGTTGCTTCGCTCAAGTGCCGAGTCGGGAGAGAAGTTGCCCGACTACCAAATATTGCCCGAGTGCCAAGTGCTTGGGTGTTGAGTTCAGGTGCTCATGAAAGTACTCCAAGTGGGTTTCCAAGTGCTCGGAAACTGAGAAGTCGAGGTCTGCATTCAATGCATATTACTTGAAACAGATTCGCCCAACCTCCAACAGTGATTCGAGGTTGTCGTGAGTCGTTTGTTTCCATAATACAATGACATATTGCGAATCCCCACTAAGAACTGATGGTCACGACGAACTAAGAGATACCCGAATGATATCACGATGTTTTGCCAAGCAAGAAATGCACGACAAAGTGGATGAGAGTGAGAGGAACGCAGGTGGATAGAGTTTTTCTATAGCTTTCGCTACTCTTTCCGCTCAAGATTTAGTCTCCTTATATTGGAGCGCCTCTCCATTGGTTGCGTTAAACTAGGGGTGGAATCGGGTAGGGACCCGTCCCGTAACCATCTTACCCAAATCCCGTCCCGATAAAAATTGGGAATCAATTTTTCTCCCGATCCCGTACCCGACAAGTGTCGGGACCCGAATGCTCGGGATCCCGAATGCTGTTCGGGATCCCGAATGCTGTTCGGGATCCCGAATGCTGTTCGGGATCCCGTCGGGTAGGGAGATGATATCCCGAATATTTAAATATTTTCATTATACAGCAACATTTTGAGTCTATATTAGTATTGAGATATTATCAAACTACTAGAAATACTGTAAATCTACCAGAAATAAACATCTTCAGATATCGAACAGTGATTGTGGAGAATGCGTAGCGATACACCATTGACCATTCAGCTTCCCTTCTTTACCTTCTCTCTGTGGGAAATAATAAGAACCGTGTGACAATCATATACATCGTGCCTAGATATTTATCCCTTTGTGTCTAAATAATAAAAAAGCCTTTCATCTGTGGTGTTTATCTTGTATCGCATCACAGTTTTGAAACTGGCAGGCCTGCAAAACAAATTAATTGCCAAATTAATGAAAGTGTTCCACAAGAATAGAGTAGAAAATAAATTAATTAAGATAAAAGTCGGAATAATACCACGATGTTTGGCATTAACAATGCTTGGACATGCTGCAGGAACTAGAGATTTCTCATCCAAGAATTTATCAACACGATTTGGATCCCCCCAAACTGGATGCCCTTTAATCTTTCCCTGCATGCAATAAATATAATATAGCAGGATCAAGGAGAATTTTCCTAGAGGAGTCTCTAATAAGGATTATATATAATTTCTAATTTCCTTGTCATAAATAAACAAGCAAGTGACATAGTGGACTTACAAGAACATTCAAGGCAGCAAGGGTGGTCATTCCTTCATGCGTCCACTATACCAAGAATTTTAAGGAAACAAAATAAGTTAAGTTGCTCAAAGTTGGCCGAATTAAGCTTCAATCTGTGTGTTGTCTGTCACCTTGGATGCAGAGGCAATATGTGTCACAACAACTGCATTTTTTTGTTCAGCAAGACCAGGTTTCATCTTTGGCTCATCCTGTGCAGAAGAGCAAAAACAGATTTTCAATTTACTCGACAATGTCGCCAATCATAAGTGCTGAACTGATCCTCGCATAATTACCTCAAAAACATCGAGACCGACACGGAACATAGGATTTGACTTCGGATGTTCAACCAAAGCAGCTTCGTCGATAACTGGTCCTCGGCTTGCATTCACCATTGGCGGTGTGGGCATGGGCTTGGATTCATTTTAAAGGAAGAAAGGTTAACAAGAATAAGTCGGCGAACAGCAAAGCAACATGGGCTAGGGTTCCAGTGGCGGTGTGGGCATGGGCTAGGGTTCCAGTGGAATAAATCGGCGAACGGCGAAGGCCGAAGGGCGAAGGGCGAGGGTGAGACCGCGAGGGCGAGGTCGAACGGCGAAAGGAGAACGGCGAAGGGCGAACGGCAAACGGCGTGTGGCGTGAAGTGAACGA
Organism: Zingiber officinale; assembly: GCF_018446385.1. Taxonomy (NCBI): domain Eukaryota; kingdom Viridiplantae; phylum Streptophyta; class Magnoliopsida; order Zingiberales; family Zingiberaceae; genus Zingiber; species Zingiber officinale. Next base: position 3,743,236 of record NC_055987.1, on the reverse strand, counting down.
GAGAATTTGAGATGCATAACAAGTAACAACCCAAGTTTACTGCTTACTTATTTTTCTATTTTTCTTTTTGTGTTTTTTAAAATCGTACTTCAGTTTCTAGATTTTTACATTTTTAAACATAATTTTCTATATTATTTTTTAAAAAAACTCGAATTAAAAATTATTATTAATATATTCGGGTCGGGTCGGGAAGCCCGTCGGGTAGAACTTGTGTACCCGATCCTTTTCCCGATTTTGGTCGTGTCGGGAAAGATTCGGGTCGGGAAAAATTCGGGACGGGAACGAGTTGGGAGTCGGGAAGGGTCGGGAATTTTGTAAAAAATTCCAGCCCTACGTTAAACGGCTAAGTAAAGGTCATTTATTGCCTTTAATGCTCGGGTCAAAATGCTGCTGCCGACCATCAATAGTTGGTTGTTACACCTGAGCGGTTGTAGATTTATGATTAATCATCTGATTAATTCTTCCGTTACCCTCTTAAGTAGAAAAAATAAGATTCAATTGATAAAATATGGGTTGATTCACTTGGACAAATTTTGCCCTGCCGATCCAACATGCAACGCGTGCAAGTTGTATTCACACACGAGTCAACTTGATTCAGTATAATCCGGACTTTGGATTTGCACCCCCGCATATCCATGCATAAGAGAGAGTCTCTCCCTATACATTTGTTCATGACAAATGCTTATGCAATAATATAAATTAGCTATCTAGCCATAAAACTCCCACTATGGGACTAAAATGTCATAGAGTCTCTTCCATCCACCTTTCCATTCACATTTTTAACAATCTTCTAGAAACATGGTATGTGATAGCATTTAACAGTTGAGTCAAATATAAGATAGGTAGGTTTACCCTTTGAATCTTCCAGATATGTTTGTTTATCAGTAGACACAATGTCCTTAAATTGTTTTGTCGTATGTGTAAACATTGACATACAACTCAGTTCTCATGGGTGTATTCGTTCTTGGCCATAGACACGTATGTTCCATGAGAAGTTTTAAGAATCGTGCCTTCAATTCTCTTCAAAGCGGCCCTACTTCTTTCTCACATAGATGATCTCTCAAGAGTATTCCACATTACTCTAATAGATCATTAAAAATCGTGCGCTTAGCCTCCATCCTTTCACTGGGCAATTCCCCCACTTAATCGGTTAAACTAGTTTTCCTATTGAACCTAATTCTTGGGATCTCCAATCTACATAGGTTGGATTTCCTTTGCACTAATATTTTCCATCGGTATCAAGCTCATCCCTCACGATGAACTTGCAACTAACTTTCTGCTTCCTTTGGTTAGCAAATTTATTAGGTTATCCTTTAACTTCACATAGTCTAATAACTTCCATTGAGAGTAGTTGTCTAATGGTATTATGTCTACGACGTATATATCTAAACTTACCATTATATAAATGCCTTCGTGCACGTTCAATTGCCAATTGATTATCACTGCAAATTGTTAGTACATGTTTCAGCTATCTAGAATATCTTCTAAGAATTGTCAGAGTCATCCAGCCTCTTCACCATATTTGTTAAGAGCTACAAACTCGGATTCCATCGTGGATCTGGTTATTACGGTTTGCTTACAAGATTTTCATAAAATGACTGCACCTCCCAAAGTAAATGCATATTCACTCGTAGACTTAAGAGTTTTTCATGTCAAATATCTAACTTGCATAGTTGTATCCTTCGATCATAGCTATCCCGTATAGTGTAATCTATATACACGAGTATATCTTAAATAGCTCAGTACTCTTATTATCCCTTTTCGGTGCTCAATACAGGGATTACTCGTGTATCTGCTTAGTTTACTCACTGCGTAGGATAAGTCTAGTCGTGTACAATTCATTAGATACATCAAACTTCTAATCATCATTGAGTACTCTATCTGTGAGATACCCTTTTCTCGATTTTTCAATAGATATTGACTTGTATCTATTGGCATCCGTGCTAATGAAGTATCACCCTTAGTGGATCTTATCCACATAATGAAACTGACTTTCGTGCCAACGCAGTATCACCCTTGGTGAATCTCTCAAGAATCTTGTTCACATAATGGGACTGACTTAGAGCAAGTCTTTCTGATATTCTAAGAATCTTAATTCCTAGAATCACATTAGCTAAACTAATATGTTTATGTCAAATCTTGAGTTTAACATCTCTTTAGTGGATTAGATTATCTTATTATTACTCCCAATGATAAATATGTCATCTACATATAGACACAAGATGACGTAGTCATTTTATGTGGCTTTTATATAGACACATTTATCACATTCATTGATCTTAAATCCACTTTCCTTAAGGACATTATCAAATTTCTTATGTTATTGCTTTAGTGCTTGTTTCAAGCCGTATAATGACTTCACCAATCTATGAACCTTGTTTTTCTATCCTAGCATAGAAAATCCTTCAAATTGATTCATGTAGATTTCCTCTTCTAAATCTCCATTTAGAAATACTGTCTTTACATCCATTTAATATATTTCCATATTCTATAGAGCAACAATTGCCAACAACACTCTAAGGGCAGCCCGGTGCACGAAGCTCCCGCTATGCGGGGTCCCGAGGAAGGATCCATTGTACGCAGCCTTACCCTGCTTTTTGCAATCGTCAACAACACTCTAATGGAAATTATTTTGAATACCGGAGAATATGTATCAAAGTAATCATGGTATTCTCGTTGTCGGTAACATTTAATTATCAATCTTGTCTTATATTTATCAATTGTATCATCTGATTTCATTTTTTTCTTGAAAATCCACTTGCACCCTAGTGGTCTACTTCCCTAAGGAAGATCCACAAATTCCCAAGTGTGGTTTTGCAAGATAGAGTTATTCTCAGATGCAATTGTCTCATTCCATTGAGGTACCTTAGAAGATCTTACTCCTTCCAACAGACTTTAGGGATCATGAAAGTGATAAAATTCATCTCGAAAGATTTTTCCATCCGAGCTCTTTTACTTCTTCTAAGCTTAACCTCAATTGGTTCATTTTCTTTTTCTTGTGTTTTATATGCTTGTTTTAAGGAGTTAGCATCCTCTCAGATCTTAGATAAAAACACGTTCAAAGAATAAGATATTTCTCGATTCAATAATCAAGTTCTCACGTATCTCTGATATTTGAGATTTATACACAAGGAACTTATAGGCATTGCTATTATGTGCATATCCAATAAGATATGCAATCAATAATTTTTGATCTTATCTTGATCATTTCAGATCAGGCACCAAAATTTTGGTCAGATGCCCCCACACTCATAAATATTTGTAGAATGGTTGTCTTCCTTTCCACAACTCATAAGGGCTCTTATTTATTTTCTTTCGAAACATCTTATTCAAAATATAATCCTCTTTCAACACAGCTTCCTCCCACATGTGCTCTAGTAGTCCATAGCTTAATAGAAGAGCAATTATCATCTCTTTCAGAGTACGATTGTTTCACTAGTTTATGTTTCGTGTCTGATCTCATGTTCAACACATAATTTAGCGAATAGTGATACATATTCATCGTCTCAGTCGCTTCGAACCACTTTAATCTTTCTATTAGGTTAGTTTTCAACCTCATTCTCATAGAGAACAAATCTTACTTTAGAGAAGATATGTTATCATCAGCAAAAATGATGAAGTACTTATTTCCACCACGTATCGGTGTACCCTTTAGGTCGCATACGTTAGTGTGGATTAGGCCGAGTGACTCATTGCTTCTTTCAATGTGTTGGCGGGATGACCTTGTCATTTTCCCTTTAACACAAGTTTCACACTTGTGTTTCAGATCAAATGGAAAGTAGGTATGCTTTGCATGTTAATTAATGTACGCAACACATTGTAATTAACATATCTTAGTCTACCATGTCGCAAACAAGAAGACTCAAGCATATAAGTGGAAGAATTTTAATTCTTATTAATTGTGGGCTAATGGTCATTACACTGAGCTTAAATAACCTATCAGTTAACATAGCTCTTTCCTACAAACATCTCATTCTTGGACAATATAACCTTGTCCGAATCAACAACAATGTAGAGGTCATGCTTGCTTAACGGTGATCCGGATACTAGATTCTTCCGAACCTCTGAAATATACAATGCATTGTTCAGAGTAAGATCCTTGCTCGAGTATCATCTTCAGCACGACTTTTCCTTGGCTTATGATATCTAAGGTTGCTGAGTTCTCCATGAATAGCTTGTCTCTTCGAAATTGTGGAACAGCTCCTTGTTGCAGAACACATATCCGGTGGCATCGGTATTAATCCACCATTACCATGGGTTTGAACCCACCAAGTTCAGTTCAAAGACCACGGCGTAGAGGTTGCCCATGTCTGATCCCTTGTTTAGGTTGGCCTCCTATTTTTCTTTTTCGACTTTCTGCACTCTGAAGAATTATGACCGCCTCAGTCACAGTTGAAGCACTTCCCAGAGAATTTCTTCTTGCTTATGCCTCCTTTAAGTTCCATCTTAAAAGATTTGAGATTTTTTCATTTCAAGCTTTAACCGTGCTCCACCATGTTGGCTTTCACAATAGCTTGAGAAAACATCTTTATCTCTGAACTCTTGTCGTCTTTCACAATTTAAAGTCTAACAATGAGTTCCTCGACGTGCATCTTCTTTTGTTTATTTTTCAGGTAGTGCTTGAAGTCCTTCGAGCCGGGAGACGGCTTCTCAATGATAACAGTCACCTAGAATGTTTCACTCATAACCATACCTTTTGAGTGAATCTCGTGTAGGATCACTTGAAGCTCCTGGACTTGGTTGATAATTGTCTCGGAGTCAACCATCTTGTATTTCAAGAATTGGCCCACGACGAACTTCTTGGCCCCACATCCTCCATCTTGTACTTCTTGTCCACGGACTTCTACAACTCCTTTACCAGTCTCTTCGTGTTATACACAGCGTACAACAAATCGGCAAGAAAGTTGAGGATGTAATTTTGACATAATAACTTGGAATGAGTTCATGGCTCCACTGCGTTGATGGTCTGGACATCAGTTGCATCCTGATCTGGCTTGGGAGGTTCCTCAGTCAAGAATTGAGTTAGGTTCAGAATGGTCAAGTAGAAGAACATCTTATGCTGCCACCGCTTGAAGTTCAACCTACTGAATTTCTCTGGCTTTTACCCATGATTATTTCTAATTAGGGCAAAGGCCTTCATGTGATGAGTCTGTTGCACCTCAACATTTTCCCGTGGTCACCTCAATAGAATTGAATCTGCTTTAAGATTGTTATACAATCTTGTTGCCGAAGATAGAGAGGAATATAGTCCAAATTGAAATTACAAATCAAATCAGAGTGGCCTGAGTTGATAATCTCAAACTATCGGCCTTAAAGGTTAGGCTTAGCTACTGGGTTGTGCGAGTATAAGTTCTCTGGTCACAACCGAGTTCTCTTGAGTGCTAAGATTTTGCGACCCCGAAGCTCCCCGAGTGTTGAGTGGGATGCCGAGTCCAAGTCGGGATTTCCCTCGATTGTCGAGGCTGGATGACCGAGAATATTGCTGAGTTAGAGAGTTGTCGTGTAACGACCCTAGTTTTTTTTTTCACATATATAATACATAATCTGCGGACGTCACTTACTCACACTTCCATAATGGTTCCTTACTTCAAATAAAATTACATAGACGATTCGAAAGAAAACATAACTATATGCGGAATTAATTTAGAAGGCCTTCGGGTTGTACTGCCCTTGTTCTGAGCTGGCTCACTAGTCAATGCCTCCTATCCCATTCATCTCACTGTCTGAAAAAAAAAAAGATATAAAGTGTGAGTCGAGAGACTCAGCATGTTTAAAACAATGTTATGCATTAGTTAGCGTCTATAATCTAATGTACCAAGGGAAACCACATCAAAGGTAACTTAGGTCTTACTTACTAGCACATCATGGACATGAGCGTAGACGTCTACTTAGACATACAAGCATAAACATAAACCTAAGCATGTACATAAGCTAAGTATACAATAGACACAACTAGGAGCATGTATATAAACATAGGCTTAAGCATACTAGCTAGCATAAATGTACATACTATGGATGAACAAAAGCATAAGCATAAGCATGTAATTAAACTAAGCATGAAATAGGTATAATTATGAACATGTATATAAACATAGACATAAGCATACTGGCTGGCACAAACGTACATACTAAAGATGAACAGAAGCATAAGCATAAGCATGTAATTAAACTAAGCATGAAATAGATATAATCATGAGCATGTATATAAACATAGACATAAGCATGCTGGCTGGCATAAACGTATATACTAAAGATGAACAGAAGCATAAACATGTAAATAAGCTAAGTATGAAAAAGATCATAATCACATAGAGTTAGTGAGCTCCTGGGCTAAGGGCACCGGTCACACTCAACCACATAAGTTTGGCGAGCTCCCGGGCTAAGGACACCGGTCACACTCTACCACATAAGTTTGGCGAGCTCCCGGGCTAGGGACACCGGTCACACTCTACCACATAAGATTGGCGAGCTCCCGGGCTAAGGACACCGGTCACACTCTACCACATAAGATTGGCGAGCTCCCGGGCTAGGGACACCGGTCACACTCTACCACATAAGATTGGCGAGCTCCCGGGCTAAGGACACCGGTCACACTCTACCGCATAATTATATAAACATCGACATAAGCTTAATCATGCAATTAACATAAACTTGATCACTACTTAAACATGAGTATGATCGTAAATCTTAACATAAGCATGCAAATTTATAACATAAGCTTAAAAATTGACTTGTGTATCAGCATAGCATGGGCATATATAGCAACTTAAATATGGCAATCAACTAGAGCATCAAGGACTACTTCTACCTAGCAACATGTGTAGAAGCATTATCTTATGTATGAGATCTCCTAAAAACCTAGTGGATTCGTTCAATTAAAGGTAAGTCTACCCAGTTACACTCTGATTTTTAATTGCTTTAATTAAATTAAATTGAGATACGGTTTGTGGATCCTCTCTAGTCATACAATTCGTATATGTCACAAAACACAAAAGACATGGAGATAAGGTTCAACAATTATACATACAAGTGTCACTTATCATGCAACAATATTACCTCATGGAAATCAAAAGTAATTTGCAGCATTGCTCCTTTCCATGAACATGGAATCAATTAATTCAACAATTATATAAAGGGTCACCTTAGGCGTGCAACAATATTGCTACTTGAAAATAAAAAGGTAATTTACTGCACTACTCTTTTGCATGAACATGAAATCAATTAATTTAACAATAACATATTCAATGGTCACCTTAGGCATGCAACAATATTACTTCTTTGAAATCAAAAGATAATTTACTGCATTGCTCCTTTGCATGAACATAAAATCAATTAATAGCAAATATCATGACATCCCTTGCATAAATAATTTTGACCAATAAAATTCTCTTAACTTTAGAAGGGAGAAACACATACAGCTTAGGGAGAAATACGTATCAAGCCATGAATTGTCCTAATCTAGTAACCTCTAAAACCGGACAAAACTACAACAAGCGCATTCTAGAGACATGATCGAAACTAAGATGATTGCAGACATAATTACCACCGGAACTAAATCCAAAATCCACATCAACGGAAACAATTTGGAGCACAAGAGAAAAAACCAAAACCATGGGGTTGTTTTTCCTAAATACAGTAAAGAACCTTAGAAGCCATAGGATTTGAATTCGACAAGTTATAGAACTAACTAGAGCATTAACAAAGTTAGGAACATGCACAACCTTCCTAAAGCGAGAGTATGATAGGCAACCATTACAACTTAGTGAAGGAACTACCCTCCTCAAGAGATCTGAAATACTTCATGTACGCAAATCTTTAAAACTTAAGAAGAGAACTTAAACTAACGCATCATACCTCAACCTATGGTACCCGAAGTTCACCAACCATAGAAACTAACTAAAGCATTACAAGTTAGAGAACATGCCTTAAGTATTTAGCTCCTAAATCCTTGTCTTCCGTTGAAGCTCTAGCACCGGTGGAGAAATAAAAAGGGGGTAGGAAACCTTCTTAGGGCCAGTGGCAACATCCTAGGTGAGGCTTTTGAGGGTAAGGTTTAAATAGAAGTGAAAGCTTAGGACGTTGTCTTCCTTCATATATGCTTAGTCATTAATTGCATTAATTTTATACATATTTATATCCATATAATAATTTCATATTTACATATATATATATATATATATATATATATCATATTATAGTTTCTTAATACTAAGTCATTAATTTGATTTTTAATCAAATTATATATTTCCATATACTAATTTCATATATATAAATGTCCATGTATATATCACATATACATGGTAATATATTTAATTCATATATAGTTTCTTAATAATCATCAATTTGATATTGAATCAAATTATATATTTCCACATATATAATGTATACATAATAATTAAATATTATAGTTTTCTAAATATACATATTTCAATAAATTTATATTATATATATATAATTTCACATTGAAGATATATCCGTATCTTCAATTAAAATCTCCTATATATATCTTATAATTTCCCTATTTCCATTATTTATACTATATACTTTATATTTCCTATATATATCCATGGTTATATAGATTTTTATATAAAAATTAAGTCGTCAATTTAATATAATTTTATATGAATATCCATATATATATATAATATAGATATATAATTCATATATTATATGATTAAAATTTCTTAATCATTATTTACACTATATTTGTTACACATTACCAACATAATATATTAATCTTATATAATCTTATATATATATATATTCTTGTTTAAATTATAGGGTTTATATTATATATATTATTTATACTCTCTTTCTATATACAATACACACTACATAAAATTTTAGTCTTGTATTTCTTTTTTTTTTTAATTCTTGTTTAATTATATATTCTATATTATATTTAATATATCCTATTATTTTCTTGATTTGATTAATCCAAATTCCATAATTAAAGTTTAATCCTAACTAACTCATCTATTTAAATTTATAATTCTTAATAAAATATGAATTCTAATTAAATTTCAATTACTCAAATAAATATCCTTAATTAAATAACTTCAAAATCTAATTAAATTACAATTAATCCAATAAATCTCCTTAATTAAATAAATTTAAATTCTAATTAAATTATAATTTAACCCAATAAATCTCATAAATTAATTAAGTAGTTTCAGACACTACATGTCGAGTTCGAGTCAAGAGAGTCCACCAACTCCTGAGTTGATCTCTAAACGTTGAGTACTTAGGAAGTTTCTTGAGGCGTCGAGATGCCCGAGTGCTCCTGTTGAATGGAGAGCGTTACTGAATCGGGAAAGTTGCATTCCTGACTCCTGACTATCGCCAGAGTGCCAAGTGCTCGGGTCAAAGTCCAGGTGCTTGGGAGAAGGTCAAGTGGTTGCTTCATCTGAGAGCCATGTCGGGAGAGAAGTCGCCCGACTGCCCAATATTGCTTAAGTGTCAAGTGCTCAGGCGTTGAGTTCAAGTGCTCGGGAAAATACTCCTAAGTGGGTTTCCGTGCTCGAAAACTAAGAAGCAAAGGTCTGAGTTCAGCACATATTCCGTAAAACTAATTCACCCCACTTCCAGCGGTGCTTTGAGGTTATCGTGAGTCATTTGTTTCTGGATACAACGACAAACCACAAATCCCCATGTGGTCGCAACGAACTGAGAGGTACTCGAATGGTATCACGATGTAGCAAGAAATGCACGACAGAGTGGATGAGAGAGAAGGGAACACAAGTGGATGGAGTTTTACTATAGCTTTCGCTTCTTTTTCCTCTCGAGATTTAGCCTTCTTATATAGGAGTGCATCCCCATTGGTTGCGTTAAATGACTAAATAAAGGTCATTTATTGCCTTTAATGCCTGGATCAAAACGCTGTCGCCGGCCATCAATAGTCGACTGTAACACCCGAGCAGTTACGGATTCTTCCATTACCCTCTTGAGCAAGTAGCAAAAATAAGATTCAATTGGCAACACATTGGTTGATTCACTCCCTCAATGCTGGAAAATTATATAACTTAAGTGTTGGAAATTTTATATGTGGATTGATGGATCTGCTTGGTGTTGATCCAACAGTTAGGCCCGGTTAGTCATCTCGACAATGAATCGATGATTCAAACCAGTAGAGTTGGACTTTGTCTCATTTATACTCTTGACACACACTTTCAGTTATTGAAACACCCTTTCAGGTAATAAACGTACCCTTCTTGATATCATCGTTATCGACTTAATCTCATTCAGTCGTCGTCGTCGAGTTATCCCTTTGGATATCGACATACCCCTTTCGAGCAAGCTTATCCCTATAGATAAGAATATTAAGGTCGAGGTGAAGGCTAGACCTTCTTTGCTTAAGATGATATTGCCCCGCCCAGGTGCTTACATTTTATTGACAATCGTCTCCCAAGACATGACTTGTGTCTCAAAATAGAAGCACTCCAAATTTCCAGCCATATCGAACTTTCGAAGCCTTGAAACTCTTAAAAGAGAAGAGAGACAGAAGAGAACTCAAGAGCAAAATTCACAACTTGAGAATTTAGTGTTTTGTATGGAAGGAAAGAGGTTTCTTTTATAGGGATGAAGGGTTATTCCCAAGAGGTAAAAAGTTCCTTCCAAAAACTGAAAAGGTGAAAAGATATGGGTCGTGTCTTTTCACTTAAACCTTATTGATGGCTCCTTTTTCTTCCTGCTCGGGCTCCTCCTTCTCCGCAAGCTTTCCCCAACCGTGCGGCGACGGGATTTGAGATGGTAACATGGGTTAGCGTTGGGCCGGCTCCTTCGGCGTGGCCCCTCCGACGCTCAAGTCTGTTAGTTGGTTAGGAGAGTAAGAAAAGGACAATCAGAGAAGGACTTTAGGAAGGAGTTGCCTCCGCTAATTAGAAGAAAAAGACTATCGTACCTTGAAAATACCGTCCAGGATGTTTATATAGTCATTAGAAAAGGAATCTCCACATCACTACTCCTTGTGCCCTCTCGCTTCTTCCCACCTAAGTTAGTGGAGATGCAATTCCGATGGTTAGTTATCATGCGCCCAAGCTGTGACTAACACATAAGACAAAAGGGATTTTGAGGAAATCAACTCTGACAACCAATGCTCATCCCCCACTAGCACTTGCCTGAAGAAGGAATTGAGGAAACCGTCTCTAACATTCCTCTCTTCAATTATCGCCATGTGTTAAGAGTTGAATGCCTAATGATGAGGTACTTGCCTAACCATACTGCTCCGTGGACCACTGTGTTATTGCCCTGAGGGCTCTTCCACCTGGCCAATACAAGAATATCGATCGGTGATCCTTCATAAGGTTGCTCGGCAGAGCACGAAGCTATTGCCGAGGTACATTAACAGAGGTCACAGAGCATGCGCCTTAGCAATTAACAGAGGTCACAGTGCTCATTAAAGGCTGATTGCTTTATGACCATAAAAGAGACTTGATTTTCTCTCAGATATTCTTCAGAATGTTAAGACAAGAGGGAAGGAACATGGGTTCTTTGAGTGCATAAGTGGTTAAAGCATTCAAAACTCCTAGGACGGAGACTAATACTCACATCCTTCCGCCTATAGCCGTCACATTTGTCCAGCTTTCTTAAAATATTTAACAAGTTTTTCAAAAAAAAAACATAAAATGGAGCATCTATGAGCAAATCAATCAATGATGACACCAAATGTATGGTAGACAAATTTCAAACCTACAACCATATGAGAATATAATCTTCAAACAAAACTAGCCATTTTCTCAAGGTCAAGCATAATACACAATGCAGTAAAAATGGAGTTCAGCAATTATGCAATAACAACAGATCTGGAAAAGGAAGCGAAGAAATCGAGTCCGTACCAGAAAGCGGTGTAGTTGGAGAACTCCAATGCAGATACCACAACCCCAATGGAGGCCCCTGCAAAGACGCACTGTCCGGTCCACAGTAGCAGTCCACTCCATGTTCCAGGGCTTCCCACCACCACCTTCATCACCGCCGCTACTGCTGCCCCCTCTTGCCAAGCAACCCTAGATCTCCTCACACCACACCTTGTGGATCATCTTCCTTCACGCATCTATTCCCACCCTGAAATCTCTATCAATCTTTCTTGCTTTCTCGGATTCGGCTCGTTTTGTTCGCCGCTGCCTCCGTAGCGAGCGATATGGAGTACAGGAGTAGAAAATGATCAACGGTTCGACTTCCGACCGGAGACAAACTAGAAAGCCTAACTCAGTAGGCAAATTTGCATAAAGAACCTTCATATTTTTTATTTCAATTCAGTCCGTATTTCAATGAACTAATCTTAATATTAGTTTTCTAAATAAATAGTAGGCACTCGATATTAATTTCCTAGATATTTTTCAATATAAATTAATATTTAAAAATGGGAAAACAAGGGAAAAAATGTATTTTGTATTTTCTTCCACTACAAATTAGTCCCTACTTAAAGTATACATAAACTAAAAGGAAAGATTGAGGATTCATTAAAAATTTAGTTAATTTTATAATAAGACGATTCGTTCGCCCCTAGCGTCCCTGTCAACTCATCCCTAGGCCAACACGGGGGAGGTAAATCATAGGTGTCTACTAGCTAGTTGATCCGGTGGTAAGAACAGGGGACCCCCGTTCTGGGGGGTCAACGCCACGTGGAAGTCAAAGGGCCAGGTGGTCGATCGGAGAAGGATGGACAGACCGGACGCCCGAGAAAAAGTTGGATCGATAGGCCGACCGGAGAAGGGTGGGCCGACCACCTCGCCGGCCGACCGGGGTCTAACTAATGGCAAAAGGCACCCCGGCGGAAGTCAGGGTTCCGACGCTCGTTGAACAGGATCGTAGGGCCGAGCGGATGGCACGCTCAGCCGAAGACATAAGGTAGCATATTGCGAACAGTCTCCACAGAGCACATTACCGAGAATCTCCCAAGTAGACCACTATATATGACCGGCCGGACATAAGGCGAATGCTGGCCGGCCGGACTCCCGGCAGGGAGTAAGGAGAAAAGGACAAGGAACATCTTCTGACAGCGGGCATGCTTTATAACTAGGCCATACTCCAAATCTTACGACAAGGGGTTCCGTTGTCCCATCGAGGACGTGCTTGGACTGTAACAGTATGGTGTCAGGTAAGCTTTTTGACAGGCCCTTACTGGGGTATGGGCTGAGGACACGTGTTTGCCTAGGTATGTGTGCCTGAGCTCCTTCCCAGCTCTATATAAGGAGCTTTGCACTTCACCAGAGGTACACGATCTCATATATTCGACGCCACTTTCTTGTCCACTTACCTGACTTGAGCGTCGGAGGGTCGTCGCCGGGAACCTCTTCCCGGCCCGACTTCTGTGCAGGTTCGCCGGAGGCCCGTGCGGACAGTCAGGAGATCTACGCCAGCCGCTTGGAGAGCGTCACGTGCCCATCGTCCGTTGATTCAGCTTTCGGACAGGATCACTAGTAGTGCAAATGGCCAAGACATGGTCACATGGGGGAGGTCATGCTCGGTCACGCCGAGTTTCGACCTCAAAATCTCATATGACAACACTCCATGTTTTAATCATCGCACTGCCCTAAGGGGACTTAGTTAATTTTATAATATGAACTTTGTATGTATATTTCTCAATCAGAGGATTTTATTAATGGTGCACTTTTCATTAAAAATTTACGAGTTTAGAGACTGACAACAAAGATCCCGCGGTTGTTTGTATTCAATGAGATAATAAATTCACCACTATAAGAATATATGTGGAGGAAAAATAAAAAATTTAGCCAATATGTAGGGAAAAAACATAAAATAGTTAATTCAAGATTGTGCAAGCGAAATAGTGTTTAAGAGTTGAACTATAAATTATCATGTCGTTTTTGTCAACTAGTACCATTTTGTTGCTAAAGATCAAAAGTGTCACTCAATTAGATTTAATAAAGAATTCAAATAAATCTTACGTTGTAAAAAAAAACACTGCCTTTGACGAAATATATTCTCCAGTGAGGTAGTTGCATCACCAAAATAAAATTATGAAACGTAATTAACTTTAAAAATACAAAATTAATTAAGATTTTGATATTAAAATTATATATATATTTTTTAAAAAATAAAATACATGGCATAGCTACTCATATATATATATATATATAGAAAAAAATAATCTCTTTATTAATAAAATTCTAGAATCCCCTGAAGTGTTGATGAAAGAATATAATAATAATTATATATTTTTATCACCAATATTAGGGGTCAATAGATTATATATATATAAGTGTTAGATAAAGTTAAAATACAACGAAAATTGAATTCCAAACTAACTTGCACTGATAAAAGAAAAAAAATAGTTATCTTATACACATAAAAAAAAAAAAAATCTGGTAGAGATTAAATTTTCTTAGTGAAAAACAATCAATATATTGAAACGATGAATATCACAACGAAGCTATTATACTCAACAATGCTACATGGTAAGTGAATAGCTATCAAACAAACTGTTGAGAATTAATTAAGAGCAAGCAGAAAGTTCAACATGATTATTAAATAAGTTCCAAATTCAAATCTAAAAGCCACATACGATAATAATAGTTACAGAATGTTCAAATGTCAAAACGGCAAATTAATATACCGTAATACTTATTTAGCAAGTTCACACAGAAATCCACACCAATGACACAATAAGCAAATTCTTATTCTCGTATATAGTAGATGATTGATTCTAAAGAGGCCATATATCGTCATAAGAACATATCACTAGAATATCAACAAACTCCAACAGATACTTTTACTGCTCGTCTTATGCATAGTCTGTCCTTGAGGAACCAGATCCTCGTGATAATTAATTGAACGGTCCATAGTACTTTACCGCCTTGCCTTCATAAGTTAACCTTGTAAATTGCATGCGATACCAGAGACAAAAAAAAAAAAAATAATAAAGAATGAGCCATGTAAATAATGCTAATTATTAATTATATCAAAGACCTATAAAAACGCAGACATTGGGTGCTTGGATAAAAAAAAATGTATGGCAAAAAAGAAGTCGATGATGGTAAAAAGACGAATACTTACTCCAGTACCCCTGTCAATTTATTCTAGGGCCAAAGAAAGTAAATCACGGATGACTACTAGCCTTTGGAATAATGACTAGTACATAAAGGAGACATTTTATGGTGATCCCGTCCGGAAGCTGAGTCGGATGAAGGCGGATCTTGTTATACTAAAAGTTGACGGAGAGTCGTCGAGATGCTGAGTCAGCGAGGTACCCCCTGGAACGATTCGCACGGGCATTTCCACGAAGAGAAATGATCAGGATGATGACGATATGACTCTGCACACATCCGACAAGTCCACCAGTCGTTAGAGACCCAAAAACCAGGGAAAAAGTCCCCGGGTCAGGCCCTCTGACGCTCAAGTCATGTACTTTTCCCCAAAAAAATCACAGAGAAAGGACGGAAAGAAAAGTAAAAGACTGGTAAGAAAATGACGAGTGAGCGTCCCTGCGTAAGGGACAAAGCTTCCCTTTTTATACTGCAATCGAGGCTTCTGGAACCTGGTGAATGTCAGGGAATGTCGGATGACAGGCTTTGTCTGGCAGTGATCGACACGTGTCTTTCTCTTATAGGCTGGCGGAGGAACCAAGAAGAGTATGAGCTTCCCCCTGTTAGAATATTCCCTGGCATGTGATTATTCTTCTCTGACAAGTGGTTACGATTCCTTGTAGGTCTATTTGTCATATAGTGTCTGGCCCTCTGACCCACCTTTGTTTGTGTTACTCAAAGCCTGCACGTTGGGTCTAATTCCCGACCCGCTTCTATTTGCTTTCATCCAAGGCATGAACGTCCCGACCTGCATGCTGGGCCTGATTCCTGACCTGCATATGCTGGCTGTTATCCATGGTATGACCGTACCGACCTGCACGCTGGGTCTGATTCCCGACCCGCATCTATTTGCTTTCATCCAAGGAATGAACGTTCCGACCTGCACGCTGGGTCTGATTCCTGACCCACATTTATTCACTTTTATCCAAGGCATGAACATCCCGACCTGCACGCTGGGCCTGATTCCCGACCCGCATCTATTTGCTTTCATCCAAGGCATGAACGTTCCGACCTGCACGCTGGGTCTAATTCCTGACCCACATTTATTCGCTTTTATCCAAGGCATGAACATCCCGACCTGCACGCTGGGCCTGATTCCTGACCCGCATCTGCTGGCTGTTATCCATGGTATGAACGTCCCGACCTACATCTACTGGCTGTTATCCAAGGCATGAACGTCCCGACCTGCACGCTGGGTCTGCTTCCCGACCCACATCTATTGGCTGTTATCTACGGTATGAACGTCCCGACCTGCACGCTGGGTCTGATTCCCGACCCGCATCTATTTGCTTTCATCCAAGGCATGAATGTTCCGACCTGCACGCTGGGTCTGATTCCTGACCCGCTTCTATTTGCTTTCATCCAAGGCATGAACGTCCCGACCTGCACGCTGGGCCTGATTCCTGACCCGCATCTATTTGCTTTCATCCAAGGCATGAACGTTCCGACCTGCACGCTGGGTCTGATTCCTGACCCACATTTATTCGCTTTTATCCAAGGCATGAACATCTTGACCTGCACGCTGGGCCTGATTCCCGACCCGCATCTATTTGCTTTCATCCAAGGCATGAACGTCCCGACCTGCACGTTGGGTTTGATTCCCGACCCGCATCGATTTGCTGTATGTGGCCTCGGAACCCCCTTTTCTATGCAGGGCTAAGCCCCTTCTGATTCTTTTGACCTCCACGTCAGCTGGACTGGTGACCCGCTATGTTGGCTTGACTTCTGACCTTCTTGACTTCCTTGTCAGCTGGACTATTGACCAGCCACGTTGGCTTGACTTCTGACCTTCTTGACTTCCTTGTCAGCTGGACTATTGACCAGCCACGTTGGCTTGACTTCGAGCCATATCATCTTATCGACCCCACAAAATATGCACCGTATCACAAGCCTCCCCCTTAAGTCTAGTCGAAGGAAGACCCAAGTCTGACTGACTAGACCCATGCACATCTCGGTGCTCTCTACCTCCTGCCCTACTTACCGTGCCAACTTTTAGGTCTTACCACCTGGGGTATTCTGTATGCATAATTGCTTTAGTGGTTACTAGCGGTAGTGGTTGCCTGGGATACAGTGCCTGAGTAATTGCTTTGGTGGTCGCCTGTAGTACGGTGTCTGCTCAATTGCTTTAGTGGTTGCTTGGGATACTGTGCCTGAGTAATTGCTCCAGTGGTCGTCTGTGGTACGGCGTCTGTGCAATTGCTTTAGTGGTTGCTTGGAGTACCGTGCCTGAGTAATTGCTCCAGTGGTTGCCTGTGGTACGACGTCTGTGCAATTGCTTTAGTGGTTGCTTGGAGTATCGTGCCTGAGTAATTGCTCCAGTGGTTGCCTGTGGTACGGCGTCTGTGCAATTACTTTAGTGGTTGCTTAGAGTACCGTGCCTGAGTAATTGTTTTGTCTTGAGTACTCCATCCCCTCTTTAAACAGACCTCAAGATGATCGCTTCTCGTATCCTGCTTATCCTTCTTTTCCCTTGCTTTTTGTTATTCTGCCTTCTCCCGGCTTTCCCTAGGCACAATGCATTCGCCCTCTTCTGATGAAGTTGATCAACCAACCCCCCAAATGCGGATACATCAACTCATCCAACAGCTTGCAGAGAAGGAGTGCGAGTTGAAAAACATGACCGCGGAGCGAGACCGTCAACTTGCTATCTGGCATGACACAGGCGTTTTGTATCGCCTTGCTAAATCTCGTGTTCACGCTGAAAAGGCGATGAAAGAAAAATACCAGTCTGACCTACAACGTCAGCTTAGCCTCCAGGAGCGTCTGCAGCGAGAGTATGAGGCTGAGCTATCCCTCCTACGTGCATGCCTTGATGATAAACAAGATACCATCGCTAGACAACAAACCGTCATTGGATCCCTTCAAGCAGAGTTAGCCCGAGCTTACAACATCCCAGCGGCTCTTGACCCTCAGGATGTTCCTTCCCAGGGCAGTGTCCACAGACCTTAACTAACTCTTGTGGCCCTTGTCTGGGCTTTGATTATCTCAGTGACTCCTGCCCTAGCTTTAGTTGTCTTAGTGACTCCTTTCCGGACTTTAGTTGTCTCAGTGGCTCTTGTCCGAGTTTTAGTTGTCTCAGTGGCTCCTGTCCGAGCTTTAGTTGTCTCAGTGGCTCTTGGCCGAGCTTTAGTTGTCTCAGTGGCTCCTGTCCTGTAGGACGTTCCTTCTTGTAGCAGCACCTGTACCCTTTACTTGTCTTATGTAGTTTATAAACAGTGATTCAGTTACTGAGCTCGTATAATGGGTGTTGTCTTTGCAATGAATGTTTTATGCACTCCCTGAGCTATGTTGCTATACTTGCCCGTGGCCCTTACGTACTGGTTAGAGAGAGAGGCTCATCCCCCTGGGCAGCCCATTTCCCCTAACATCTGTTTGGCGCTCACCGGACCTGTGCGGCAACCTGACTTTTCGACTTCTGAGCCTAGCCTCTCTTTACTGCTACACTTGCTACACTGGTTCCCAAACATCTTTTCCGGTTTCGAGAGAGTCTTTTCATCTTCTTCTTCGGTATAAAAGATTGGAAGCACCTCACCTTCCTTATCCGTCTTTTCTCTCTATACTTGCCTTTCAATCTTGTTCATGGAATCCCCTGAGCTATCTGCTTTGCGTCGCCGACTAGCTTGTACTGAGAAAGCTTTACATGATATGACCTTGAGCCGAGATCTACAGACCTCTCTTTGTAGGGAGTTAGAAGAACTATGGCGAGCCGCCAAATGCAGGACCAGGGCAGAAACGACCCTGAAGATGAAAGCGTAAGCAGACTTTCACGCTCAACTCCATCATATTCTCTATCTGAAGCTGAAGCATGAGGACGAGGTGACCTCTTTGAAAGAGGAAAATCGACTACAAAACGCCACCATTGACTAACTACAGGCCACCCTTGATCGTGTCCAGATGGAGTTGGCTCAAGCGAAGACTCGCTTAGAGGAAAGACCTGAAGGGTCCCAATCTGACAGCAATTAAGAACGCGATTGAATGTTCCCTTTTAGGTTATGAATCACTCTTTATAAAATAAAACTTGTTTTCTGCGCTATATCTGTATCCATCTTTCTAGTGTCTATGTCTGTATTGCTGTGGAACACCTGCATTCTTTTAACATTTCTAGAAAACATAACGAAAGCACTTTGCGTACCTTGCTCTCTTCTTACCCCTTACCATCATAGTAATAAGCAGCCATATAGGTAAACCGTGTTGCATTTCCAACCGAGGATGTTGACAGAAAAAGCGCTCGTACCAACCGGGATGATTATTGGGCGTCAGAGCAGAGCTCACTTATAACTTGCCCTGAGGCCAGAGTCTGGGCCAGCCGACCGAGCAGCTCGGTCGTTGGGCGTGAGAGCATAGCTCACTTATAACTTGCACTGAGGCAAGAGTCTGGGACAGCCGACCGAGCAGCTCGGTCGTTGGGCGTGAGAGCAGAGCTCACTTATAACTTGCACTGAGGCAAGAATCTGGAATAGCCAACCGTGCAGCTCGGTCGTTGGGCATGAGAGCAGAGCTCACTTATAACTTGCATTGAGTCAAGAGTCTGGAACAGCCGACCGAGCAGCTCGGTCGTTGGGTGTGAGAGCAGAGCTCACTTATAACTTGCACTGAGGCAAGAATCTGGAACAGCCGACCGAGCAGCTCTGTCGTTGGGCGTGAGAGCAGAGCTCACTTATAACTTGCACTGAGGCAAGAGTCCGGAACAGCCGACCGAGCAGCTCGGTCGAAGAGTCTGGGGCAGCCGACCGAGCAGCTCGGTCGTTGGGCGTGAGAGCAGAGCTCACTTATAACTTGCACTGAGGCAAGAGTCTGGAACAGCCGACCGAGCAGCTCGGTCGTTGGGCGTGAGAACATAGCTCACTTATAACTTGCACTGAGACAAGAGTCTGGAATAACCGACCGAGCAGCCCGGTCGTTGGGCGTGAGAGCAGAGCTCACTTATAACTCAGACTCAGTCGTTGGGCGTGAGAGCAGAGCTCACTTATAAATTGCACTGATGTAAGAGTCTGGAACAGCCGACCGAGCAGCTCGGTCGTTGAGCGTGAGAGCAGAGCTCACTTATAACTTGCACTGAGGCAAGAGTCTGGAACAGCCGACCGAGCAGCTCGGTCGTTGAGAGCAAAGCTCACTTATAACTTGCACCGAGGCAAGAGTTCTGGGACAGCCGGCTCGGTCGTTGGGCGTGAGAGCGAGCTCACTTATAACTGGCAGTGAGGCAAGAGTCGACCGAGCAGCTCGGTCATTGGGCGTGAGAGCGAGCTCACTTATAACTTGCACCGAGGCAAGAGTTCGAACAATGACCCAGAGGCTCGGTGGTTGGGCGTGAGCAGAACTCACTTATAACTTGCACTGAGACAAGAGTCTGGAACAGCCGACCGAGCAGCTCGGTCGTTTGGCGTGAGAGCAGAGCTCACTTATAACTTGCACTGAGGCAAGAGTCTGGGACAGCCGACCGAGCAGCTCGGTCGTTGGGCGTGAGAGCAAAGCTCACTTATAACTTGCACTGAGGCAAGAATCTGGAACAGCCGACAGAACAGCTCGGTCGTTGGGCGTGAGAGCAGAGCTCACTTATAACTTGCACTGAGGCAAGAGTCTGGAACAGCCGACCGAGCAGCTCGGTCATTGGGCGTGAGAGCAGAGCTCACTTATAACTTGCACTGAGGCAAGAGTCTGGAATAGCCGACCGAGCAGCCCGGCTTCCGATCCGTACATAGGTTGTCGACCCGGGGTCGAACTCTCGATCCCGAATCGTTCACAGGGCTTCGCCTTCATCTGTCATCAAGAAATAATGTTAGTGGTGCTGTGGAGATAGGCATAGTAATACATTACTTAGCCTTGGCCCCGCTGTATTTGAATTTATTTCCCGCTAATTTTCTCCCTCGGTTCCCCAAAAAATGTGTGGTAAGCGTTTCCGTACGCTTGCTGCATATCATGATTTCCATATCACGTCCATCATTAATACGGCTCCTAGGAGGTTGACACCTGTCCTCTGCCTTTATTGCTTATGCAAAATGACGCCTCACACGCCACTCCTTTTTGTACACACTTCCCGATGCGGGTATGTTCTTTGACAATCAGACGGCCTTAAGCGCTTTCCCCAAAAAGATACTCATTCGATATTCCCTAGGGGAACTCCCTTTATAAACCCTAAAGGCCGTCCGCAGCTATTGCCTTGCGCGCATTGCCTGCTTGCTTCATGTTGCTCCGACTTCTCCGACGTCCGCACTCTTCCTCTTTTAAGCTCCTCCATTTAGCGTTCTTCTCTTCTTCGACTAATCTCATCCTCAACCCCTTTGATCCTGATAATGGCTGATGGTAAGACCACTCTTTGGTATTCCTGCTTCATTTCGGATATAGACGACCACGACCTTTCCGTGATTTGCTCGGACCTGAACCTAAGTGATGCCTATGAACTCCGAGTTCCCACACCGCAAGAGCACCCAGCTAACCCTCCGGAAGGCTTTGTGACCATTTTTAAAGACTAGATTTTAGGAGGTCTTCGTTTTCCCATCCATCCATTCATCTCTTCTTTGAGCGAATATTTTGGCGTTTGTATCTCTCAGTTTGCTCCTAACTTCTTTCGGGCAGTCTGTGACACCCTTATTCTCTGTCGTATGTATGAGCTTCCCTTGACTGTTCACCTTTTTCACCACTTTTATTCCTTCAAACGGTCAGAGCCCAGAGTGTTTATGGTACAGGCTAGGCCTGGCTACAAGTTTTTCTCAGATCTGCCTTCTTCAAACAAGGGGTGGAAATCCCGTTTTTTCTTTATCAGACTTCTCGAGCCACTGGTCAGGCCTACACAATGGCGACCTGACCTTCTGACTGACCTCCCTGTACATCATCACCAGCCCTCTTGTGCCCCCGCTTCCGAAGCACTTCAAGGAGTACTTGTTAACCTTTCTGTGTTGTTACTGGAAGGCTTTCTATGTTTATTCGGGCTTAGCCCTGTTCAGCAGGACCTCGGGGCTCCGTTTGGTAAGACCCCGTTTTCCTTTCCTCTCCTATTCGCTAATTGAGGTATCTTTCTTTCTTATCAGAGAGGCTGCCATGTACTGAGCCCACACCTCTGATGCTAAGCGCCGATCTGCCGCTTATTTGAAAAATCTAGATGAAGAACTTAGGAGGGGAGTAGCGGCTCCTTCCCGGTCTGGTCCCTCTGCTTCGCAATTCCCTCATTCGGCTCCCTCTACTATCATACCTGCGGCGGCCTAGGAAGGAACTTCCTCCTTTCCTCCTGTGGATGCTGCTCCAACTGAAGGCCAGGTCACTGTAGAACAGGCTGATCCCTCCATAACATAGCAGGTTGAGGAGGCCTCTATAGAGCAGGCCGGGGAGGCTACTGTAGAGCAGGCCGGGGAAGCTACTATAGAGCAGGTCGAGGAGACCACTGTAGAGCAGACTGAGGACAAGCAAGTGGCATTCCCCCGACCGGCTGAGCGCCTAAAACTTCAGCGCAAGAGGAAGAGGGTGACTCTAGCTATTCAATCGTCACCTCCACCTATCCGGTCTAGCCGTCGCTCTTCCGCCGTTCGTCGCCCCTTGGAAATTTCAGCTACCCCTCCTGCCCGCGCTAGTACTGTGGAGCTTGAAGTTCTTGTTGCCTCACCTCACATACCGACCTTGGCTCCTGATCGAGATATAATTCCCGAACCAGCTCCTGTTCCAGCACCAGTCTCTTCTCCCGGTCAGCCACCTTTATTCTCAGCGGAACAGCCCGGGAGCTCCGCAATTCCATCTGCCTCCTTTCCCTTAGATGTTCCGGCTTCTACTTCTAAATCCCGCCGGAAGACTCGCAAGAAATATTCCTTTACTGATTTTTGGCGCGTGCCTTCCCCCACAGGCTCAGGAGTAGCCGTAAAAGCTACTGACGGGGCTCCTCCCCTTACCGCTTCAATCGAATTGGAGGGAGACCTAGCGGCCTCTTGGCGATCTGGAAGTCACAAGTTTTGTAAAAATACTCCCCTGGGAGGGCTAGATCAAGCGACTTGTCTGATGGCTGCTGTAAGTCCTATTGCTTTTATGTCCCTTGACTGTCAATTTTTATAACTTTTCTTTTGATATCTAACACAGGCCTGCTCCGCCAATCTAAGTATCGTTAAGTACGCCTGTGACTTGCTCAGAGAAAATGAAAGGCTGAAAGCTCGACTAGAGGAAGTAGAGCTGCCCTTGACTCCTCGCGACCCACTTAACCCCACTCCTGGAGATTTAGCACAATATCTTCACTTTCTTGGAGAATCTGCTAACACAGCCCGCGATATTTCCCATGCAGCTTTTGACAAAATAAGGGTCTTGGAAGCAGATGTGCAGACCAGTAAGTCGGCTTTGGCCTCCGAGGTAGAAAAGCGCCAAGAGCTGGCGGCTGAGCTAGAAAAGAAGGATGCTCAACTGGCCGGCTTACAAGGAACCAGAGAGAGTCTTCAAAAGACCCTGGCGGAAGTCCAAAGTCAGCTTGCTTCTAGCGCCGACCGGGAGAAGACTCTCCAAACCCAATGGGAGGCCAGCCAAGCAACTCTTAAGGCTGTGCAAGCCAACCTTCTGCAAGCTTAAGAGGAGGTCACCCAAAGTCGAGAGGCCCTGACTCAAGCTCGCGCGCCACGGAGAAAGCCCAGACACAGTTGGCCGAGTATCAAGCAGGCGAAGTGGGTCGACTGAGGGCCTACAGACGAGCATATGTCACCTCCCCCTTCTTCATAAAGAAAATAGGTGATGCAATGCATTTCATGGTATGTTGCGGCGTGGATGGAGGAGCTCGTCAAATGCTGGAACAGAACATGATTTTATCTGTCCCCTCGGAGGATTTTGTAGACGTAGACCGCATCTTGGATGAAATTCCTGATGGGTCCTTCCCCTCCTTCAAGGATGACGACGACTTCTTCCTTCTACCTGAACCTCCGGCTGCCCCTGCTCCAGACTCGCCTGAACCCCCCGCAGACCCTGTTGTTGATAACTCGACTCCCGCAGACAACCCTCTCTAGACAGGCACTGTGTATTATATGCCTTGATGTGAAACTGTACTTGAACAACCTCTACTTCCAACGTCTTTCTTTGACATGCTTGTGCTTCTTTTGATATGCCTTAGTAGTGGACCTTTGACGTTTATCATAGTAATCAGCTGACATTGTGTTGATCTATTGTTGTTGACACTCGATCCTTCTCCTGTTCATATTTTGGACTTTTGTTTTAGATCTCACTTACCCATGGTCAGGGATCTCTCTAATTTCCTGACCTGCTTCCTTACCTTCTCCTACTAATTTTGCCTTATTCTTACTTTTCGATCTTTCCTCGTTCTCCTTTACAGGTCGGTCTAAGTTTGAAGTCCAAGTCCTTAAAAATTTACAGGCCAGTATTCGTCCGGGTTCCGGTCTGTGTTGAGGATGACTAGGAAATCAACTATAGATCTGAACCACTCTTTCTTCAGGTCTGCTCATATGCCAGTTATTATTTAGGAGATAAGCCAGCTCGGGAAAGCACAACTACTTTTTTGAGACCAAGATGTCTTTTCCCAATGTCCGCCTCTTCGTACTTCGTGCCAACACTTTTCCCCGCATGCCCCTAGGCGTTATTCCCAAAGCTGATCCTACCGCTCTTGTTGTTCCCGCCAATTATTTTGCGCTTACGGATGATAATCTGACGAAAATACCCCTTTGCCAGGCGCCTATAAATATTCTCCTTTCTTTCGCTTTGCAACGTTTGGCCTTCTTTGCTTCTACCCTGTACTTGCGGCCTTCCCGCTTCCGCTCCTTTCTATTTGATCCTTTTTCGCCTCTTATCATGACATCCTCTTCTTTCCTTTCTTCTTTGGTGTCATTTTTTACCCTGGCTCTTCTTCTTTTGATGAATGTGTTCGAGATGACTTACGCTACACTTATGGGGTCGAGGATGACATGCAAGTGATCATCCCAACTGGAGTACATCGATTTTTTGAGCCCCCTATTAGCTCCAGTACCTTTTTCCAAGAACAATTTGTGGCTGGTTTCCGTCTTCCCATCCATCCCTTCTTTATCGATATCGGCCGCTATTTCCGTATTCCTCTGGGGCAGCTGACACCCAATTCCATAAGGCTCCTCTGCAGCTTTGTAATTTTGTGTGAAGTGTGTGAAATATCCTGGTCCGCCTACTTATTTCATTGCTTCTTCACTTTACGGCACCAAGAAGAAAGCGTATTTCGCTTTCAGCCCCGTCTTCGCACTAATTTTTTTCTCCTCCTTACCGCCTTCCGACCATAGCTGGAGAAACCAATTTTTCTTTATTGCCTTTCCTCGCGACGTAGAGTGGCCTCTACGATGGCAACAATCACTTCCCTCTTCTCCTGAACTGGGCGAATTTCATCTCGACACTTCCTATTTGGAAGCCTCATCTCGCTTGGCAGGCTGGCGCATTAACTTAGTGCGTCTACTATCGGAGGAAATGTTGTCCTACTTCCGCCTGAGCAATCTGACCCAGGAGACGCCTCGCTCACTGGGTAAGTATTTCTTTGTGTTCTGTCCTCATTTCTTGAGTACTTTACTCTTCTTCGGTGGCAAGTTGCTTCACACTTTACCTGGTGCAGCGGAAGTCCTAACTCATGCCTCGGAGGTTCATCCCCTTCCTCTGAGTGACATGGAGATAATGAGGCGAGGGCGAGTTATCCTGGAAAGAAGAGCCTCCCCTTTTCATCTTCAACCTCAATCGGTGGGGCTTCCTCGGCTAATCCACCGCCCAGACCTGTTCACCGAAGACCTCCTGCTGTTCGACCTTCTTTTTTGGCTCGTCCCACTCGCCCTCGGACTGCTCGCGTCCCTCGATCGGCTACTCGCACTCGCCCTCGAGCTCCCTCTAGCCCCCGAGCCCCACGTACGGCTCAGCCTATTGCTGCAACATCCCCATTGGAGAACCCTTCACTACAAGAATTTTTGGATTTAACCACACCTAATAGACAACAGTTTTTTAAGAAATTGTTGTCTTTTTTCCATTTAACAACAGTTTTATTGAAAACTGTTGTTGTTCACCATAATGTTTTTTAAATAACAACAGTTTTTCAAAACACTGTTGTCTAATGTGTGTCAAAGACAACGGTTTTAAAAAACTATTATCTTTTAGTGTTGCTTATGTGATAATATACAACAGTTTTATTAAACTGTTGTCTATTGAATGTTGTTGAATCCTAAAAACACAACAGTTTTTTTAACTTCATGAAAAAAAACCTAAAACTCACTTCTCTATGACTCTTCAAACGAACAAAAACCTATCTCCGACTCCTCCTTCGCGACTTCTCCGCGAAAGACGCAGCCGCCGCTACCCTCACATTCCCGAAGCCACAGCCATCGCCAGCCGTCGAGGGTGCTGCCGGTTACTGCTAATCACCGCCGCCCTTTCCCCTCTCCCGTGCCCTAGTTTCCTATTGCAGTCGCTCTGACGCAGCCGCCATCGCAGATCACACTGGCACCACTCGACTACCGCCGCCTCCTCGCGCTAGGGCATCGCCATCTGTTCACGGTGTAGAGCCCAGCCTGGCAGTGTCGCCGCATTCCTCTCCAAGCCAACGCTGAGTTCCTCTCCCGATCTTGCCGACGTCGAGCTCCTCTCTTTCGATCCAGCTGCTGTCCGTGGGTTTATTTTTCTGTCATTGTTAAGCTTGATCCTATAGTAAGAGAAGCGTTTGATGTGGCCTATGACAATATTAATGCATTTCATGCTGCTCAAAGGATTCCTGAGAAGGAGATTGAGAATATGAAAGTAAGAATAAGGCACTAGCCTTCTTTTTCTTGTTTATTTTCCTTGTACTTGTGACTGAATTCATAGAATGAACATGCATAAGGGGGTGAGGTGCAAAAGAATAGCACGGTGCATTGCATCTGTTGGCCTTTATGTTCCAGGGGGTACTGCAGTCTTACCCTCAACTGCTTTGATTCTCTCGGTGGTATAGTATCCTTGTTTACAATATCCAATGTTGTAGTCATAGTGAATTTTGACACATTTAGGCAAAAGGATCTGGTTTAACTTTTAATTTATTTATGTATGCACCAGCCTACACAGATTGTCGGGTGCAAAACCATTGTTCTAGCAACTCCGCCTAGTCGTGATGGCAGTATTTGCAAGGTAGCCTTAAAAAATAATCTATCATCACTATCCCTACACTGGTTTTCCATGTTAAGACATAGGTTAACATGATTATGTGACAACAGGAAGTGTTATATTGTGCAAAGAAAGCTAGCGTCACCCACATTCTAAAAGCTGGGGGAGCTCAGGTTCGTCAATTTCTAACCCTTTTCATTCTTTTTTTCTTCAACAAGTCTTTTCTCACAATGGTATCAATGCATTCTATCTTAGGCGATCTCAGCGATGGCTTGGGGAACATCATCTTGCCCAAAGGTAATCCTTACAAACATCTAATACGTTGATTGCAAACCCTCACCATTGAAAGTTGCATCTCTTGTTTGGCAGTATTTTCAAGTTTCTTCTGTCTTTGCTTTATCTGGATTGTAATTTTGTGCTTTGTATATGTAGCTTGATTTTGAGGTGATATCTCTTTATCATTTTGGGAAACTTAATAGTGATAGGTGAGCATCTTGGCTAGAAAGAGTAGGAACTAGGAACACTAGCACTAACTCATCTTCTACTTTTACAAACTTTTTTACAGGAGAGCTGTCTTGCATACAAAATCATCATTTTTGCAATCTTGACCACAAACTATTATTCTCATGCTTCAATTATATATATACATATATTAAGCCTTGTTTCATGAATATGATACTATATTACGGTGGATTTTGTTGCCTGAGCATTGTATGCAAATTTCTCTGCTGCATTCTATATTTGAATCTCTCATTTAGTTAGTACAAAAACATTTGGAATGTAGGCGTTCTGAACCAACGGAGTTAGTGTTGCTTATTTTATTTCATTGAGTAACGAACATTTAATTAAGCTTTGCACTCAAGATTTTGATTTGTGTATTTCAGACATCAGCTATTCACTACCCCCTCCTATAGCTGTTGTGTCAATCCTACATATCATACATGAACAAATATACACCTATATGAGATTCTCTTGTGGTGCAGGATCTCCCTACTAACTCAATCTTTGTTTTCTGTCAAGCTTTTAATTGATACTCCTCTTCATTTGGTTTAAGCATTATGTAATATTGATTGCACTTACTTTTACGTCTATGTTTTAATTGCTTTTTTCAGGTTGAAAAATTTTTTGGGCCAGGAAATCAATATGTTACTGCTGCAAAAATGATTCTCTAGGTATGATAATAATTCTGTAGCCTCACATTTCTATGAATATTGCTCTTATCATTTGATTACATCTACTTACCTTGTTTTAGTCCTATGCACAAATGACTTTTTCCTTGTCATGAGGTACTGGAAATGTAGTGATCAAATCAAATCAAATCTGTAGTATTAATTATCTTGTTTTGTGGTGATTTTTGGAAGAAGATAATATGTTAAGTAAGAAGATCAAAATGTAACAGATAATATGGCCATTCCTTTCTAGATCTTTCAGGAATGAAATGACAGATCAGTTGGCTCTTCTGTAAACTATTAGCTCTTTTCCCTTTGTAGTTAATCAGAAACTTGGAGCTATAGGTCAGATAAGATTTGTTAGGAACAATCATTCAGCTAAATCCCTGCCTTAAGAATAAAATTGAATCTTGTACCTCAGGTACTGTTATTTCCTGGAAAAGTGATTAACAGAAACACAGGAACCAAATTTTATCAAGAAAGTTTCATAGCCAGTGGGAACTATAATAATGTTTATGTTCTTAGCTTAAAAAATTGTGACATTGATAGCCTCTAAATAGTGAATGCAAATATCATTTTTGAGCGATTAAAACTAGACTCAGGATTGGAGTGGAAACAACTACATCATTGCCCAGGTAATACACAAATCATCTACAATCAATTTTCTGACACTTAAAAAGATAAATCTGCTTTGACCTATCAACTTGGGTGTTATTTATTTGTTTCTCCCTAATTCCGATAACCTTTGCCAGTGTCGTGGCTTCATTTTTGATTCCCAGTAATGTGTTCAATTGGTATGGATATATCTCATAGATATTGTATTAGAGATATGTCTCTACAATAGTTAAATTTTTGTTCAATCCTCATAGCTGTTCATTTTGTTGATCACGAAGAGAATGATCCTTGGCGAATACTTTGGCTGATTTGCAGAATAGTGAAGCCATGGTTTCCATTGATATGCCTGCTGGCCCTTTAGAGGTGCTGGTCATCGCCGATAGACATGCCAATCCAGTTCACATAGCTGCAGATCTACTCTCTCAGGTGCAGAGTCTTTTGTTCTATTGTGCCTGTGTTATTAATGTTTTTTGTTGTAATTTTCAGTAGCTGGAATTTATTACCTGAAGACTTGATAAAAATCCACAATGAAACCTTTCAAATTGCTATAAGGATAGTTGTTCCATGGGTTTGGTGCTCTTCTTTTATAAAATCGCTAATTTTACAGGCAGAACATGGTCCTGACAGTCAGGTAGTTCTTGTCATTGCTGGAGATGGTGTCAATGTTGATGCAATTTTAGCTGAAGTGAGCAAACAATGTGATAGCCTTCCTAGGGGAGAATTTGCTTCAAAAGCACTTGGTCATAGCTTTGTTGTATTTTGTTGGTTGCTTATGAAATTTTGTTGGTTGCTTATGAAATTTCTTCAGAATGTTATAGATATTATTTTTGAATGTTAGAAAATTGTATATTAAATTTTATTTTGAAATTTAGTATTTTGAATGATTTATAATATTGGAAAATTGTGCATTAATTTTTTTTATTTTTTATCTAAAAAAGACAACGGTTTTTCACCGTTGTCGTAGATAGTTTAAAACTGTTGTTGAAGACCCTGTTATTAAAGGTAGACGCTCAAAGACAACGGTGAAAAACTGTTGTCTTTGAATGAAAAGACAACGGTTTTTCACTGTTGTAAAACTGTTGTCTTTGCCTTCAAAGACAACGGTTAAAAACTGTTGTCTTTGAGTACCCCCTTTAACAACACAGCCTTTAACAACAGTCCGAAAAGGGCTACGACAACGGTGAAAAACCGTTGGCTTTTTTCTTGTAGTGCTCCCCGGGCCTCTTACATCCCTGGTCTGGGTCTTAGTGCAAGGCTTATGGGCCTTGGCGGAAGAACGAGCAACGTCCCCTTTGCTGATCCTGCTTTCAGAGAGGCCTCTCATGCGGCTTGTCGGGCTCGTGCCACAAATGTACGCCTGAGTCAAAATGTCTCTATTCCTTCTAGACGCACGGCTCGATCGTCTTCCGTCGACTCTGACTCTGACGATCAGCCGCTGTCTCAGAGACGTCGGCACCGAGCTCCTTGCCCAATATTTGACTCTGGCCCATCATCTATCCCTTCTCCTCCAAATGCAGCTGCTTTTCCTACACACCCTCAGGTGACTCCCCCTTCATCCCCGAGTCAGGCAGCTGATCCTCCTCCATCTAATAATCGGGCCGAGCCCCCATCTGCTCCCTCTGCCCCCTCGCCACATGCTCAAGAAGATGAAGCCGGCCCCTCGGAGCGCCCCTTTATTATCCCACCTGCAGTACCTCCTCAAGGACCTTTTTCAGCTCCTTTCGATGCAACCGACGAGCCTTCAGCTCCTCCAAATTCCGCTGCGGGTCCCTCAGGCCCTCCTCCGCTTATTTATCAGGATTATTGCACCACTCTTCCTTCTGAGGCACAATTATGGCCTCGAACGGATATTCCCACCAGCTCCCTAAAAATGAAAGGTCGTCTGGCCACTATATGGGAAGAAAGCCTGCGGCATATGGATTCCTTGCCCCTCCCCCCCCCCCGGCCCAGATGGACCCATTTGCAGAGTTATATACCAAGGTACCCCTTAAAGATTCCCCAACTGTTGCTTTTCTCACTCTTATCAGATACTTCTTATGTGTCGCAGGCCTATGCAGAATCTCTGATAATGAATCATTCTCTCCACGCTGCTCATCATCAGAATAAGATATTGCGAGACCGCGTTGCTGAACTAGAAATACAACTAAACAATCCTACCCAAGCCAGTCATGCTTTGCGAGCGGAAATAAAAGAGCTGGCCAGAAGGAAAAATAGTCTAGAAGTGTCCCTAGCTCTATCCAACCACGAACTTAAAGATCTCCAGAAAAAGCAAAGTCAAGCCGATACTGTGCACCAACAGAATATGGATCAGCAGGCTCTAGAGCAGCAAAGAGCTATGGACCAGTTGGTTCAAAAACTGCGTGCGGCCGAGACTCTGGTGCAGAATCAGGATCAAAAGTTAAAATCACAGGAGGCCCTTTTACAATCTCAGGAGACCCGTCTGAGTTCCCAAGCGACAGACTTGGCCACTGCCAGAAATGAACTAGCTCAGGCTAGAGCCACAACAGAGGGCATGTCAACGACTTTAACGATTTATAAAGAAGGGGAGAACGATCGATGCTTACAGAGCCGCGCTGTGTATCTGCGTTCTCCAGAATTTTGCGCCCAAGTGGGACATCATTTTTCCACGTCTGTTATTTACTGGCCGGGCGGAGCATTACGACAACTTCACGAGCAAGACTATTTAAAATCCATTTCCCCTCCTGAATTCCTGGACCATGATCGAATCCTTAAAGAGATATCAAACGAGATATTCGATCCTTTCGATATACAATGACCTGAAAATTGCTTGTAAACTACTTTATTGTTTCTTCGCTTACTTTTTGATGCTTGCTTTAAGATGCTTAGCTTTGTCATAAAGTTTTTCATACAATCTGTTCTTACATTTCCCGCTTTTCCCGATCCGCCTTTTCAGGTATACTAACCCGACCTATGAGATGAGTCACAGCTAGGCTCATCATTTGGTCTGCACTTCCCGGCCTGTCTTTTCAAACTCGATAAGGTCGTAGGTAATTAGCGCTCCAGGGCCCATCCAGCCTCTTACCTTGTTCATCTTGCAAATAATAAGCTCCGGAAACTAACTTTTTAATGACCTTATAAGGTCCATCCCATTGCGGTGCTAACTTAGTCACATCTCCTATTGGCTTGATTTGCTTCCAGACCAGATCTCCTTCCCCAAAGAATCGGGGAACTACTCTTCGGTTGTAATTTTGTCTCATTCTTTGCCGATAAGCCTCTAGCCGAGCCATCGTTCGATCTCGGGTTTCGCTAATAAGATCCAGCTCAGCTAGCCGTCGCTCCGTATTTCCTTCATCATAGAGTATCCTTCTAACTGACGGTACACCAATCTCTATGGGTACCACTGCCTCATTGCCATAAACCAGGTGAAATGACGTCAGACCTGTGCTTTCCCGAGATGTTGTACGATAAGCCCATAGAATGCTTGGTAGCTCTTCCACCCAATTGCCTCCTACATGCTCTAGCTTAACCTTCAGACCTCGGACTATTTCTCTGTTAATTACTTCAGTCTGACCATTGCTTTGAGGATAAGCTACTGAAGTGAAAACTTGCGTTATATCAAATCCCTTACACCAGGCTTGTATTCTTTGTCCTTGAAACTGCCTTCCATTGTCAGACACCAGCTTATGAGGAATACCAAATCAGCAAAGGATGCTCTTCCACAAGAATTGAATAACCGCATCCTCCGTAATCCGGGTCAAGGCTTCTGCTTCTACCCACTTGGAAAAATAATCCATGACTACCAATAAGAAACGCCTTTGACTGGGTGCCATCGGAAATGGTCCTACGATATCCATGCCCCATTGATCAAAAGGACAGGACACGATCGACGTTCTCAACAAAGCTGTAGGTCGATGTGTCAAGTTCTGATGTTTCTAGCAGGACAAGCAGGTGTTCACCAATCTCTGAGTGTCCCTTTGTAAAGTAGGCCAGAAATACTCGGCCAGGAGTACCTTGCGAGATAACGTCCGACCTCCCACATGACTGCCACAACATCCTAAATGTATTTCTCGCAAGGCCTGGTCGGCTTCCTCTATACTCAAACATTTAAGCAAGGGTCGAGAGAAGGATCTTTTGTATAGCTGGTCCCCAATCATGACATAAGCATGGGCTTGCCTTCTTATTAATCGGGATTCCTCGGGATCTGTAGGTAAGATCCCTTGCCTGAGATAACTAATCACGGGTGCCCGCCAATCAATAGTTGCTCCTGCATTGTTTTGCAAATCTATCTGGGCTATCATAAAGGTTTGCGCCGTTGACCGATCCAGCACCCAAGTAGTTAAGGAACTGGCCATCTTTGCTAATTTGTCTGCTCGCTCATTCTCTGACCGGGGTATCTTTGTTATAGTGACCTCTGTAAATTCTGCCTTCATCTTTTCATAGGCTTCCCGATACATTTGCAATTTATCACAATTTATAATAAAGTTGCCAGTAACCTGTTGAGTCACCAACTGGGAATCTGAATAGATGATTACCCGGGCTGCTCCAACATGTCGGGCTGCTTGCAACCCAGCCAACAAAACTTCATACTCTGCCTCATTATTAGTGGCTCGGAAATTCAATCGCACTGCCACCTGCAGTATATCTCCTTGAGGAGATATTACTAAGACACTGACTCCACTCCCTTGATGATTAACAGACCCATCCACATAAATCTTCCACGTTTCCTCAGGGCTGGCTTGATGTACCTCTATTAAGAAATCTGCTAGGGCTTGTGCCTTAATAGTGGTGCGAGGCTGATATTGTATGTCGTATTCTCCCAACTCTGTGGCCCATTTAATAAGCCGACCCGCAACTTCGACATTAGTCAGTGCTCTTCCCATGGTGCTATTGGTTAAAACTGTGATTGGATGCGATAAAAAGTAAGGTCGTAACCGCTGAGCCATAAGAACCAATCCGTAAACCAACTTCTCGAGTGTCGTATATCGGGACTCGGCGCCCTTCAATAAATGGCTGAAGAAATACACTGGTCGTTATACATTGTCATGCTCTTTAACGAGCACTGCCCCTACAGCCTCAGGGGTGGCTGACAAATAAACCCATAAGGGTTCCCCTATAATTGGCTTAAAAAGAGAAGGCAGGGTCTCCAGATACTTCTTCAACTCTTCAAAAGCTTTAGTGCATTCTTCATCCCACTGGAACTTGGAGGCTTTCCTTAACACCTTGAAAAAAGGGGCGGCCCGATCCGCAGATATGGAAATGAATCTTGACAGGGTTGTTATTCTGTCGAACAGCTTCTGAGTTTCCTTTAAATTCTGAGGCGGCTGCATATCCTTGAGTACCTGAACTTTTTCAGGATTGGCCTCTATTCCTCGCTCGGTCACCAGATAACCTAAGAATTTTCCTCCTTTAGCCCCGAATAGACATTTCAAGGGATTGAGCTTCAACCCATACTGTCGAAGAGTTCTGCACGTTTCCTCCACATCTTTGATCAAGTTTTCAGCCAGCGGGAACTTGATAAGTATGTCATCTACGTAAACTTCCACATTTCGCCCGATCTGCTCCCGGAAGATTTTATCCATCATTCGCTGGTATGTGGCTCCGGCGTTCCTGAGGCCAAAGGGCATGACAGTATAATAGAAAGTACCGTCAGCCGTAATAAAACTAACCTTCTCTTGATCTTCCCGGGCTAGAGGTATTTGATGATACCCCTGGTAAGCGTCCAGCATACATATTCTTTCGCATCCGGCTGTGAAATCCATCATTTGATCAATCTGAGGCAGAGGATAACAGTCTTTGGGGCTGGCCCGGTTAAGGTCTCGGAAATCTATATATACTCTCCACTTGTTGTTAGGCTTCTTTACCAAGGCCACGTTGGAAAGCCATGAGGGAAATTGCACTTCTCGAACATGTTCGGCCTTCTTGAGCTGGTCCACCTCGGTTCTTATTATTTTATTCTGGTCAGCTGAGAAATTTCTTTTCTTTTGCTTCACGGGCCGGGACTCAGGTAACAAATGCAACTTGTGCTCAGCCACCTCTGGCTTAACCCCAGGAAGTTCCTCCGTAGACCAGGCAAATACATCCCTATTGCGGATTAAACACTGAATTAATTCTTCTTTGAGGGAAGAGGACAGATCGCTCGCAACCCTAGTCAGACTCTCAGGTCGCTCAGCATGTAGTTGCACTTCTTCCCAGGGGATAGGCTCCTCAGATATAGGAAGATGCTCCTCTTGAACGACATGAACACCTCCATCCTGCATCCTTTGATGTTTCCGAGCCTCAACTCGGACCATATCGATATAACATCGCCGAGAGACCTTCTGTTCCCCTCTAACTTCCCCGGCCTACTCGCCCACAGGAAACTTGATTTTTTGGTGAAAGGTGGAGACAACGGCCCTAAATTCATGCAGGGCGGGCCTCCCTAGGATAACATTATAAGAAGAAGGGGAATCCACCACTATAAACGTGCTCCTCCTTGTGCGCACCAGTGGCTCGGTCCCCAGAGATATAGCCAGCTTAATCTGACTCATATGCTTCACTTCATTGCCCGTGAATCCATATAAAGAGGTGGCTACTGGTTGAAGCTCAGCAGCATCAATCTGCATTTCTTCAAATGCAGTCCTGAATAGAATGTCGACTGAACTCCCGGTATCGACAAAAACCCGAGCCACTCGGTTGTTGGCAATGATGGCTTTGATGATGAGTGCGTCGTCATGAGGCAACTCCAAGCCCTCCAGGTCTGCTGGCCCAAAACTAATAACAGGGCCAGCAGCTTGATCCTGACTGCACCCAACAGCATGAACCTCCAATCGCCGAACATGAGATTTTCGTGCTCTCCCTGAGTCCCCGTCGGTTGGCCCCCCTGAGATCATGCCTATCTCTCTGACGGCCGCATTGCCTCTGTTCTCAACTTCTCGTGATCCTTCTGGCTCTTTTCCTCGGCCAGGCTGATGAGTGCCTGCGAGGTCAGGGCGAGATGGCCCGGCTTGTCCCGCCACCCTTTGTTCTTCCATCATCTTGATTAACTGAGGAGCTAGCTCAGGTGGGGGCAAACCCATCTCAGCAACTCGCTTAGAGTCCCGAGCAAACTGAAAGCAATGGTTAGTATCATGTGTATGGGATCTATGATAAGTGCAATATCGATTACTCCCTGGCCTAGGTCGGGGGATATGTACAGCGGCCACTCGAGGGGCAGGTCGAATTTCGGGTCCGGAATGAAAGGCAGGTCGGACCTCCCGGGCTCGTGGCAGAGGTTGAGGGGGTGGTTGAGGCGCTCTTCTTTCCTGCCTGTTGGTGGGAGGAAGTGGTTTTTCGGCCTTCCTGCGAGCTGCTTGTGCTTCTTCTACCTTGATGTAAGAAGCAGCTTTTTCCACCATCTCATCAAAATTCCGAGCAGGATTCTTAATGAGATCTCTGAAGAATTCACCTTCTCCCAATCCATGGGAAAAGGCACTCATCAGAATCTCCGAAGTGGCAGTGGGAACATCTTGAGTCACTTGATTAAAGCGGTTTATATAACTTCTTAGGGGCTCAGTCGGCCTCTGCTTTAGAGCGAAAAGACAATGATCTGTCTTTTGATATTTCTTACTGCTGGCAAATCGGCGCAGAAAAGCCGTTTTGAAGTCCAGGAAACAGGTGATGGACCCTTGAGGCAACCCGTCAAACCATTTTAAGGATGAACCAGATAAAGTATTTAGGAAAGCTCTGCATTTAACAGCATCGCTATATTGGTGCAGCAGGGTTGCGTTTTTGAATTTTCACAGATGATCTTCCGGATCCTTGCTCCCATCATATTCTTCGATCGATGGAGCTCTATAACCCTTAGGCAGTCTTTCATTTAGAATCATGGCTGAGAAAGGTACTTTCTCGTCTGGATCCTCGGGGAATGCTTCAGGTATAACAAGGGCCTTTCCCTTCTTCGAATCTCGCGGCTGTGAACTCTCAGCTACAGATGCTTGAGGCTGCTCCTGTTGGTGCGGGTAGCACTAACGGTCTAACCCAGGTTTTGATGAATGACAAATAGGTTAAGTTAGTTGTGTTGTTGTCTGACACTTTGATCAAGTGTGCAGGAAAAGTCCAGCTAGGTCGACGGGCTGACCGGATAGCTGGCGAGAAGTCCAAGCGGGTCGACGGGCTGACCGGACGCTTGGCGAGA
This sequence comes from Zingiber officinale, assembly GCF_018446385.1. NCBI lineage: Eukaryota > Viridiplantae > Streptophyta > Magnoliopsida > Zingiberales > Zingiberaceae > Zingiber > Zingiber officinale. The sequence goes on along the minus strand of NC_055987.1, from coordinate 3,706,256 downwards.
AGTCCAGACGGGTCGACGGGCTGACCGGACGTCTGGCAGGTAAGTGAGGTAAGTCACTGGAGGGGAGTGACTGTGAGGACGCGTTCCCGGGAAGGGGACATTAGGCGTCGATCCGGCTTAGATCCATTTCGGATATCTAAGTCGAGATCGTGACTAGATTCCGGTCTCGGAAAGACGGAATCTAAGTCATACTTTGCTTATCGATAAAACTGTGCTAACATTCTTTGCTGCAGGGTACATTTGCCTCGGACTAACCTTTTCTTGCAGGAGAAGGACTTTCTGGAGAAGAGGGGTCCGGGCGCCCGGAGGGGATTCGGGCGCCCGGAGGTCCGGGCGCCCGGAGGCAAGTTTTATCCCCAGGACGACGTTGACACTTGGAGAATGCTGGTTGGGAGTGTTACGTCACATTCCAGGCGCCCGAAAGATATAAAAGAAGCCCCAGGCAGGAGCTTCAAAACATCAGTCTTCTGAGAACTCTGAATCCAATCACTCTGCTGCTCTGCGCTCCAACGACGCTCACAAAGCTCCGACGACTCACTCCGGCTCTCCTTCTTAATTTATTGTTTGTCGGTTAGCTTTGTTTTCCTTCTTTTCATTAGCAATATTTGTACGTAAATTGTAATTATCCGAATTGCTAGTGAATTGCCCAATGAAAGTACTCAAGGAGTACGGGCCTTCGAGTAGGAGTCGTCACAGGCTCCGAACGAAGTAAAAATCAACAGTGTTCATCTCTTTACTTCTTTACTTTTCCGCTGCGTCTTAACTCGAGATTTTCGAATCGATATTCACCCCCCCCCTCTATCGAATCTAACGGTCTTACAAGTGGTATCAAAGCCGGTACCGCTCTGATTTGGTGCAACCACCAATCAGACAGGGGGTGAAATCATTTTTTTTACAATTCAAAACTGATATTATTATCTTTTTGGAAGATTTTTTCTCTCGTTGCATTTAAAATCTAAATTGGTACAACACCAACTTAGAGTTTCTATTTCTCCCGCACTGCTAATCCAAGACGAAGTCTTGGGATTTTTTTTTCCAGTTAATTTAGTGTGTGCAGGATAAGATGTCTAACAAGAAGGCTTCAGCACAGTACGTCCTCCCCTATTCAACGGGGATGATTTTTCGTACTGGAAGAGGAGAATGGAGGTCTACATGAAGACAGACTACGACCAATGGATGAGCGTCACAAGGATTTACAAAATTCCAGTAGACAACTCCGGGAACATACTAGACCCTGAAGACTGGACAAATGATATAAAGAAAAAGGCATCAATTGAAAACAAAGCCATCAATACTCTACACTGCGGACTAACACGAGAAGAACTGAACCGAGTCGGACCGCATCAAAACGCTAAGGAGCTTTGGGATAAACTGATCGAGCTGCACGAAGGAACAAGCGACGCGAAGGTAACAAAAAGATTTGTTGTTAAATAAAATTTTTAATATAAAAATGCAGGAAGGAGAAACGGCAAGTCAGCTCCACGCGAGGATCAAAGATATCCTCAACGGTCTCCACGCGATAGGCCACCAAATGGAGAACCGAGACTTAATAAGGTACGCGTTAAATGCTTTTCCGCGAAATAATTTGTGGGCATCAATTGTAGATGCCTACAAAATTTCAAAAAATTTATCTAAATTAAAATTGGATGAACTCTTCTGTGAATTAGAACTTCATGAGCAAACTAACGCCGGGGTCGAGAAAGGTATAACTTTATTTGCAGGTTCCTCTAAAGAAAAGAAGAACAAACCCGAATCTGAAGAAGATTCCGATCAAGACTCTGAAGACGAAGAACACCTGGTGAACCTGGTAAGGAAAATGTTCACCAGGAAAAAGAGAAGCTTCAGCAAACAGGATCTTCAGAAGATCAGTTCGCCAGCCGACTCAAGAAATGTCACATGTTTCGGATGTAACAAAAAGGGGCACTACAAGAACGAATGCCCAAGATTGAAACTTGACAAACCAAAGTCAACAAAGAAGAAAGCCCTCAAAGCAACATGGGACGATTCCTCCTCAGACGAATCGGAAGGAGAAAAGCACCAAAGTCACCTCGCGCTGATGGCTCGCGAAGCTGAAACGGAAGACGAATCAGAGGAATCGGAAGACGGGTCCGAACCCGAATCGAGCCACGAGTCCGCACTCGTTTCCGAAGGTTCCGAAGAGGTATACCTAAACTTAAATCATAAATTCTTTAGAATTATCTCGTGTTTAAATAAAAAATTAGTTAAATTGGAAAATGAAAGTAAATCTCTTCTTGAGGAAAATCAAAACCTCAAGGAACAATTAAAAAATTCGAATCCAACTCAAGACCGAACACTTGAGGAGGAGAATTTATCATTAAAAAATGAAATTAATAAGTTAAAAGAATTGTTGGAAAAATTCACAACAAGATCTAAAAATTTAGATTTAATTCTAAATAACCAAAAGGCATGCTATAATAAAACCGGACTTGGATATAAGTCAAACTCAAACAAAACCTTTAAATCATTATTAACCCAACACAAAGCAACCAAACAAGCTTGGGTCCCGAAAGCGTGCTTAACCACACAAGTAGCACTTAATCAATTCTATATACCTAAAGATAAAATACATTATATAAACTTGAATAAATCAGATCAAAAACTAAAATATAAATTAAAATCAAAATTCAAAACTCAACAAAATTTAGATTATCACCAAGTTGATTATAACTATAAAAAGAATCGACACAAACCCAAAATCTAAATTAATGGCCAATAATTCAGGGGGAGGCTCCAGAATAGCTGGCACCTCCAAAACTAACCTACCCGACAGGGTAACCCAAAACAAACTAACCCGGCAGGGTAATTAGGATTGGTTAAAGAGAGACCAAGTTTAACTTGACTCATGGTACTGGTGAAGTTTTTGGATGATAGTACGTTAGGGAAGCTTGGGCATCGCATGTCTAGAAAGATATGGTTTCGATCTGGTGCATTTGGCCAAGTGGAACTGACCGAAGCTACCCTTAAACGAATCCTAACCAGTTAGACCAAGATTTAGTACTAAGTTTCGTGGATAGGACTATTCGGAAAACCTCGAAAGGTTGGTTACTTCTAATGATGTCCTTGTGACTCACCAAGCTTAGAAGTTTATCCGAAGAATGCCTATTTGTGGAAACCAAAGCTAAGTCTGAATCTAACACAAGTTAAAACAAAACTCTGTAATCTAACTAATTTCATCTCACAAAATCATAGGATTCCTTGATTGATAATATAAATCGGGTGAGATGAATAAAACTTAAAAATTATTTTCAAAATTTTCACTTAAAAATTTGTTTTTAAACTTAAAAATTATTTTCAAAATTTTAACTTAAAAATTTGCTTTTGAACTTAAAATTACTTTCAAAATTTTAACTTAAAAATTTGTTTTTTCCTTAAAAATTATTTTCAAAATTTTAACTTTTTAAACTTAAAAATTATTTTCAAAATTTTAACTTAAAAATTTTGTTTTTAAACTTAAAAATTATTTTCAAAATTTTAACTTAAAAATTTGTTTTTAAACTTAAAAATTACTTTCAAAATTTTAACTTAAAAATTTGTTTTTAAACTTAAAAATTATTTTCAAAATTTCTTTTTAAACTTAAAAATTATTTTCAAAATTTTAACTTAAAAATTTGCTTTTAAACTTAAAAATTACTTTCAAAATTTTAACTTAAAAATTATTCTTAAAAATTTGGTGTTAAACTTAAAAATTATTTTTAAAAATTTGTTTTAAATTATTTGCAAAATTTTAAAAATTTCAATTTTAAACTTAAAAATTATTTTAAAAACTTTAACTTAAAATTTTTAAAACTTAAACCTATTTCAAACTCCAAAAAAAAAAAAAAAAAAAAAAGGAAAGTCACACCGGGGACACCCGCCACACCGAGATGATGGCACTTCTTCGATCCTTGGGATCTGGACCACCCCCTTCATCATCGCAGTAGCTTTAGTGATGACCTACTTCTGTAGCTACACTATTTGTAAAATATTTTGGATTTATCTAGTGACATTTCAAACTTACATTGAATATGTTCTATCTCAATAGACTAGGAAATTTCAAAAAAAATTCAAAAATAATTTTATCAACTTATAGGCTAAACTTGTTTGTTTTCAAAATTTCCATTTTTAGACTTTCAAAAACAGTTTTTTGACTTAGACTAGGTTTACATCCTTAGAAAGCATGTACCCATAGGACTAGTTTTTGAGCATCTCACCAACACCCTAGGGTTACCTTGCTTGTGTTTGACAAACATAGAAAGGGGTGAGATGCATAGGCCAACTGTCCGGACTTAAGATGCTAATTTCAGTGCATCAACATAAGTCTGGACGTTAAATACAATTCAGATATTAATCAGATTAAAGTTCATCAGTCAAGTCAAACACTGACTGGTTGTAATTAACTTAATCTGACTAACCAAGTGAAAGCTACTATCTTCTGATAGTTAGTTAGTACCTAATTGGTTAGACAGCTGGTTAAAGTGATGTCAGGTTCAGGGGGAGGAATTAATTAAAAAATTTTTTCCTTTATATAAAATATTTTAAATCTTGTTTGAAAAATGTTCTCCCAAAAATTTCTTAAACCTACTTTTGAAAACTAACTCTTATAAAACTAAGTTGTTTTTAAGAATTGGGTTTTACTTTTTATTGAAAATTGATTCTGAAAATTAGATTTAACTTAGTTTTGAAAATTGTGGAAATTAGATTTTTCAAAACTTAAGTTTACAAACTAAGCTTCTCAAAATCACTTTCCTTACTTTTGAAAATCAATTTTCAATATCAACTTGCTTAAAATTGTGAAAATTCTTTATTTTAAATCACAAACTTTTTATCCTTGTTACTTAGTCTTTGAAAACTCAACTTTTCAAGTATTTTAAACCATGGTTTAGAAAATAGTACTTTTGAACTTTAAAATTTTGATTTTTGAAAATTAGATTTAATTATTTTTACTTTATCAAAATTAGTTCTACCAAACTCCTTTGAAAACTAAAAGTAAAGTTCAAAATCAATGTTTACAAACTGAAATTTGATTTGCAAAAACTCAAGTGTTAAAAATTATGAAAGTTAGATTTTTTCAAACTTAAATCACTGTCAAAACTTAACTAGCTTTCTAAAAGCTAAAAGCTAAATGCTTTAAACGAATTTTCAAAAGCTTAAACTCCCCCAAGTCAACTTGACTATCTTTTTACTGTTAATTTTATCAATATCTTTGAATTTTTTTAACCAAACTTTTTATTACTCTACACTATGCTTATTTACCCCTGCTTTCTTTTTTATGAATGCCAAAGGGGGAGAAGGGTTAGGTGGTTAAGTTAGCTAAACCAATTTGAAAACACAAACTAACTTTAAAACCACACAAATGCATGTTGTTTCGTACATATGCTTTCACTAACTTAACCAGGTTGTCATTCCATCAAAAAGGGGGAGATTATTGGTGCGGGTAGCACTAACGGTCTAACCCAGGTTTTGATGAATGACAAATAGGTTAAGTTAGTTGTGTTGTTGTCTGACACTTTGATCAAGTGTGCAGGAAAAGTCCAGCTAGGTCGACGGGCTGACCGGATAGCTAGCGAGAAGTCCAAGCGGGTCGACGGGCTGACCGGACGCTTGGCGAGAAGTCCAGCTAGGTCGACGGGCTGACCGGATAGCTGGCGAGAAGTCCAAGCGGGTCGACGGGCTGACCGGACGCTTGGCGAGAAGTCCAGACGGGTCGACGGGCTGACCGGACGTCTGGCAGGTAAGTGAGGTAAGTCACCGAGGAGAGGGATCCAGTGAGGAAAAGGAACATTAGGCGTCGATCCGCTTAGATCCATTTCGGATATCTAAGTCGAGATCGTGACTAGATTCCGGAAAGACGGAATCTAAGTCATACTTTGCTTATCGATAAAACTGTGCTAACATTCTTTGCTGCAGGGTACATTTGCCTCGGACTAACCTTTTCTTGCAGGAGAAGGACTTTCTGGAGAAGAGGGGTCCGGGCGCCCGGAAGGGATCCGGGCGCCCGGAGGCAAGTTTTATCCCCAGGACGACGTTGACACTTGGAGAATGCTGGTTGGGAGTGTTACGTCACATTCCAGGCGCCCGGAAGGGATCCAGGCGCCCGGAGCAGCATATAAAAGAAGCCCCAGGCAGGAGCTTCAAAACATCAGTCTTCTGAGAACTCTGAATCCAATCACTCTGCTGCTCTGCGCTCCAACGACGCTCACAAAGCTCCGACGACTCACTCCGGCTCTCCTTCTTAATTTATTGTTTGTCGGTTAGCTTTGTTTTCCTTCTTTTCATTAGCAATATTTGTACGTAAATTGTAATTATCCGAATTGCTAGTGAATTGCCCAACGAAAGTACTCAAGGAGTACGGGCCTTCGAGTAGGAGTCGTCACAGGCTCCGAACGAAGTAAAAATCAACAGTGTTCATCTCTTTACTTCTTTACATTTCCGCTGCGTTTTAACTCGAGATTTTCGAATCGATATTCACCCCCCCTCTATCGAATCCAACGGTCTTACAAGTGGTATCAGAGCAGGTACCGCTCTGATTTGGTGCAACCACCAATCAGACAGGGGGTGAAATAATTTTTTTTAATTCTAAACTGATATTATTATCTTTTTGGAAGATTTTTTTCGTTGCATTTAAAATCTAAATTGGTACAACACCAACTTAGAGTTTCTATTTTTTCCCGCACTGCTAATCCAAGACGAAGTCTTGGGATTTTCTTTTTCCAGTTAATTTAGTGTGTGCAGGATAAGATGTCTCAACAAGAAGGCTTCAGCACAGTACGTCCTCCCCTATTCAACGGGGATGACTTTTCGTACTGGAAGAGGAGAATGGAGGTCTACATGAAGACAGACTACGACCAATGGATGAGCGTCACAAAGGCTTACAAAATTCCAGTAGACAACTCCGGGAACATAGTAGATCCTGAAGACTGGACAAATGATATAAAGAAAAAGGCATCAATTGAAAACAAAGCCATCAATACTCTACATTGCGGACTAACACGAGAAGAACTGAACCGAGTCGGACCGCATCAAAACGCTAAGGAGCTTTGGGATAAACTGCACGAAGGAACAAGCGATGCGAAGGTAACAAAAAGATTTTTTTAAATAAAATTTTAATATAAAAATGCAGGAAGGAGAAACGGCAAGTCACTCCACGCGAGGATCAAAGATATCCTCAACGGTCTCCACGCGATAGGCCACCAAATGGAGAACCGAGACTTAATAAGGTACGCATTAAATGCTTTTCCACGAAATAATTTAGGGCATCAATTGTAGATGCCTACAAAATTTCAAAAATTTATCTAAATTAAAATTGGATGAACTCTTCTGTGAATTAGAACTTCATGAGCAAACTAACGGGTCGAGAAAGGTATAGCTTTATTTGCAGGTTCCTCTAAAGAAAAGAAGAACAAACCCGAATCAAGAAGATTCCGATCAAGACTCAGAAGAAGAACACCTGGTGAACCCGGTAAGGAAAATGTTCACCAGAAAAAGAGAAGCTTCAGGAAGATCAGTTCGCCAGCCGACTCAAGAAATGTCACATGTTTCGGATGTAACAAAAAGGGGCACTACAAGAACGAATGCCCAAGATTGAAACTTGACAAACCAAAGTCAACAAAGAAGAAAGCCCTCAAAGCAACATGGGACGATTCCTCCTCAGACGAATCGGAGGGAGAAAGGCAAAAGCACCAAAGTCACCTCACGCTGATGGCTCGCGAAGCTGAAACGGAAGATGAATCAGAGGAAACGGAAGACGGGTCCGAACCCGAATCAAGCCACGAGTCCGCACTCGTTTCCGAAGGTTCCGAAGAGGTATACCTAAACTTAAATCATAAATTCTTTAGAATTATCTCGTGTTTAAATAAAAAATTAGTTAAATTGGAAAATGAAAGTAAATCTCTTCTTGAGGAAAATCAAAACCTCAAGGAACAATTAAAAAATTCGAATCCAACTCAAGACCGAACACTTGAGGAGGAGAATTTATCATTAAAAAATGAAATTAATAAGTTAAAAGAATTGTTGGAAAAATTCACAACAAGATCTAAAAATTTAGATTTAATTCTAAATAACCAAAAGGCATGCTATAATAAAACCGGACTTGGATATAAGTCAAACTCAAACAAAACCTTTAAATCATTATTAACCCAACACAAAGCAACCAAATAAGCTTGGGTCCCGAAAGCGTGCTTAACCACACAAGTAGCACTTAATCAATTCTATATACCTAAAGATAAAATACATTATATAAACTTGAATAAATCAGATCAAAAACTAAAATATAAATTAAAATCAAAATTCAAAACTCAACAAAATTTAGATTATCACCAAGTTGATTATAACTATAAAAAGAATCGACACAAACCCAAAATCTAAATTAATGGCCAATAATTCAGGGGGAGGCTCCAGAATAGCTGACACCTCCAAAACTAACCTACCCGACAGGGTAACCCAAAACAAACTAACCTGGCAGGGTAATTAGGATTGGTTAAAGAGAGACCAAGTTTAACTTGACTCATGGTACTGGTGAAGTTTTTGGATGATAGTACGTTAGGGAAGCTTGGGCATCGCATGTCTAGAAAGATATGGTTTCGATCTGGTGCATTTGGCCAAGTGGAACTGACCGAAGCTACCCTTAAACGAATCCTAACCAGTTAGACCAAGATTTAGTACTAAGTTTCGTGGATAGGACTATTCGGAAAACCTCGAAAGGTTGGTTACTTCTAATGATGTCCTTGTGACTCACCAAGCTTAGAAGTTTATCCGAAGAATGCCTATTTGTGGAAACCAAAGCTAAGTCTGAATCTAACACAAGTTAAAACAAAACTCTGTAATCTAACTAATTTCATCTCACAAAATCATAGGATTCCTTGATTGATAATATAAATCGGGTGAGATGAATAAAACTTAAATTACTTTCAAAATTTTAACTTAAAAATTTGTTTTTAAACTTAAAAATTATTTTCAAAATTTTAACTTAAAAATTTGTTTTTGAACTTAAAAATTACTTTCAAAATTTTAACTTAAAAATTTGTTTTTTTTCCTTAAAAATTATTTTCAAAATTTTAACTTAAAAATTTGTTTAAATTTAAAAATTTGTTTTTAAACTTAAAAATTATTTTCAAAATTTTAACTTAAAAATTTGTTTTTAAACTTAAAAATTATTTTCAAAATTTTCACTTAAAAATTTGTTTTTAAACTTAAAAATTATTTTCAAAATTTTAACTTAAAAAACTGTTTTTAAACTTAAAAATTATTTTCAAAATTTCTTTTTAAACATAAAAATTATTTTCAAAATTTTAACTTAAAAATTTGCTTTTAAACTTAAAAATTACTTTCAAAATTTTAACTTAAAAATTATTCTTAAAAAATTTGGTGTTAAACTTAAAAATTATTTTTAAAAATTTGTTTTAAATTATTTGCAAAATTTTAAAAATTTCAATTTTAAACTTAAAAATTATTTTCAAAACTTTAACTTAAAATTTTTTAAAACTTAAATCAATTTCAAATCTCAAAAAAAAAAAAAAAAAAAAAAAAAAGGAAGTCAAAAACCAGGGGCGGGCGCCCCTGGTATTCTCACCGGGGACACCCGCCACACTGAGATGATGGCACTTCTTCGATCCTTGGGATCTGGACCACCCCCTTCATCATCGCAGTAGCTTTAGTGATGACCTACTTCTGTAGCTACACTATTTATAAAATATTTTGGATTTATCTAGTGACATTTCAAACTTACATTGAATATGCTCTATCTCAATAGACTAGGAAATTTCAAAAAAAAATTCAAAAATAATTTTATCAACTTATAGGCTAAACTTGTTTGTTTTCAAAATTTCCATTTTTAGACTTTCAAAAACAGTTTTTTGACTTAGACTAGGTTTACATCCTTAGAAAGCATGTACCCATAGGACTAGTTTTTGAGCATCTCACCAACACCCTAGGGTTACCTTGCTTGTGTTTGACAAACATAGAAAGGGGTGAGATGCATAGGCCAACTGTCCGGACTTAAGATGCTAATTTCAGTGCATTAACATAAGTCTGGACGTTAAATACAATTCAGATATTAATCAGATTAAAGTTCATCAGTCAAGTCAAACACTGACTGGTTGTAATTAACTTAATCTGACTAACCAAGTGAAAGCTACTATCTTCTGATAGTTAGTTAGTACCTAATTGGTTAGACAACTGGTTAAAGTGATGTCAGGTTCAGGGGGAGGAATTAATTAAAATTTTTTTCCTTTATATAAAATATTTTAAATCTTGTTTGAAAAATGTTCTCCCAAAAATTTCTTAAACCTACTTTTGAAAACTAACTCTTATAAAACTAAGTTGTTTTTAAGAATTGGGTTTTACTTTTTATTGAAAATTGATTCTGAAAATTAGATTTAACTTAGTTTTGAAAATTGTGGAAATTAGATTTTTCAAAACTTAAGTTTACAAACTAAGCTTCTCAAAATCACTTTCCTTACTTTTGAAAATCAATTTTCAATATCAACTTGCTTAAAATTGTGAAAATTCTTTATTTTAAATCACAAACTTTTTATCCTTGTTACTTAGTCTTTGAAAACTCAACTTTTCAAGTATTTTAAACCATGGTTTAGAAAATAGTACTTTTGAACTTTAAAATTTTGATTTTTGAAAATTAGATTTAATTATTTTTACTTTATCAAAATTAGTTCTACCAAACTCCTTTGAAAACTAAAAGTAAAGTTCAAAATCAATGTTTACAAACTGAAATTTGATTTGCAAAAACTCAAGTGTTAAAAATTATGAAAGTTAGATTTTTTCAAACTTAAATCACTGTCAAAACTTAAGTTTTAAATTAAATCGTTTACAAACTAAATGTTCAAAAGTAAACTCCCCAAACTTGACTATCTTTTTACTGTTAATTTTATCAATATCTTTGAATTTTTTTAACCAAACTTTTTATTACTCTACACTATGCTTGTTTACCCCTGCTTACTTTTTTATGAATGCCAAAGGGGGAGAAGGGTTAGGTGGTTAAGTTAGCTAAACCAATTTGAAAACACAAACTAACTTTAAAACCACACAAATGCATGTTGTTTCATACATATGCTTTCACTAACTTAACCAGGTTGTCATTCCATCAAAAAGGGGGAGATTGTTGGTGCGGGTAGCACTAACGGTCTAACCCAGGTTTTGATGAATGACAAATAGGTTAAGTTAGTTGTGTTGTTGTCTGACACTTTGATCAAGTGTGCAGGAAAAGTCCAGCTAGGTCGACGGGCTGACCGGATAGCTAGCGAGAAGTCCAAGCGGGTCGACGGGCTGACCGGACGCTTGGCGAGAAGTCCAGCTAGGTCGACGGGCTGACCGGATAGCTGGCGAGAAGTCCAAGCGGGTCGACGGGCTGACCGGACGCTTGGCGAGAAGTCCAGACGGGTCGACGGGCTGACCGGACGTCTGGCAGGTAAGTGAGGTAAGTCACTGGAGGGGAGTGACTGTGAGGACGCGTTCCCGGGAAGGGGACATTAGGCGTCGATCCGGCTTAGATCCATTTCGGATATCTAAGTCGAGATCGTGACTAGATTCCGGTCTCGGAAAGACGGAATCTAAGTCATACTTTGCTTATCGATAAAACTGTGCTAACATTCTTTGCTGCAGGGTACATTTGCCTCGGACTAACCTTTTCTTGCAGGAGAAGGACTTTCTGGAGAAGAGGGGCCCGGGCGCCCGGAGGCAAGTTTTATCCCCAGGACGACGTTGACACTTGGAGAATGCTGGTTGGGAGTGTTACGTCACATTCTAGGCGCCCGGAAGGGATCCAGGCGCCCGGAGCAGCATATAAAAGAAGCCCCAGGCAGGAGCTTCAAAACATCAGTCTTCTGAGAACTCTGAATCCAATCACTCTGCTGCTCTGCGCTCCAACGACGCTCACAAAGCTCCGACGACTCACTCCGGCTCTCCTTCTTAATTTATTGTTTGTCGGTTAGCTTTGTTTTCCTTCTTTTCATTAGCAATATTTGTACGTAAATTGTAATTATCCGAATTGCTAGTGAATTGCCCAACGAAAGTACTCAAGGAGTACGGGCCTTCGAGTAGGAGTCGTCACAGGCTCCGAACGAAGTAAAAATCAATAGTGTTCATCTCTTTACTTCTTTACATTTCCGCTGCGTTTTAACTCGAGATTTTCGAATCGATATTCACCCCCCCTCTATCGAATCCAACGGTCTTACAGCTCCTTCTTGAGGCTTTGCGCTTGGGGCTCCGGATGATAGTATCCCATACCAGGTTCGCGATAAGGATGTTGAGGAAAGACCTCAGGTTGCTTTCTTTTGGAACCCCGATCTGAAACAGGGAGGGGCTCCTTGGAAGCCTCAGCAGGGGCTTGTCGTGGTCGCGAGACAGTTGCCTGTCTCTCCGAAGCTGCCAATCTTTTGGCCTCCTTGAAGAGTTCATATTCTCCAGCGGTCATAGTGACATGAATGCGGCCAGACTCCTCCATCGTCACGTTCCGGATCAGGATGTTGTGTTTCCCACAGACGGCGCCAAATTTGATCTCGTCCGGAAGCTGAGTCGGATGAAGGCGGGCCTTGTTGTACTAAAAGTTAACGGAGAGTCGTCGAGATGCTGAGTCAGCGAGGTACCCCCTTGGAACGATTCGCGCGGGCAGTTCCACGAAGAGAAATGATCAGGATGATGACGATATGGCTCTGCACACACTCCGACAAGTCCACCAGTCGTTAGAGACCCAAAACCAGGGAAAAAGTCCCCGGGTCAGGCCCTCCGATGCTCAAGTTGGATACTTTTTCCCCAGAAAATCACAGAGAAAAGACGGAAAGAAAAGTAAAAGACTGGTAAGAAAATGACGAGTGAGCGTCCCTGCGTAAGGGACAAAGCTTCCCTTTTTATACTGCAACCGAGGCTTCTGGAACCTGGTGAATGTCAGGGAATGTCGGATGACAGGCTTTGTCTGGCAGTGATCGACACGTGTCTTTCTCTTATAGGCTGGCGGATGAACCAAGAAGGATATGAGCTTCCCCCCGTTAGAATATTCCCTGACATGTGATGATTTTTCTCTGACAAGTGGTTACGATTTCTTGCAGGTCTATTTGTCATGTAGTGTCTGACCCTCTGACCCACCTTTGTCTGTGTTACTCAAAGCCTGCACGTTGGGTCTAATTCCTGACCCGCTTCTATCTGCTTTCATCCAAGGCATGAACGTCCCGACCTGCACGCTGGGCCTGATTCCCGACCTGCATATGCTGGCTATTATCCATGGTATGACCGTACCGACCTGCACGCTGGGTCTGATTCCCGGCCCCCATATATTTGCTTTCATCCAAGGCATGAACGTTTCGACCTGCACGCTGGGTCTGATTCCTGACCCACATTTATTCGCTTTTATCCAAGGCATGAACATCCCGACCTGCACGGTGGGCCTGATTCCCGACCCGCATCTATTTGCTTTCATCCAAGGCATGAACGTTCCGACCTGCACGCTGGGTCTGATTCCTGACCCACATTTATTCGCTTTTATCCAAGGCATGAATATCCCGACCTGCACGCTGGGCCTGATTCCCGACCCGCACGCTGGGCCTGATTCCCGACCCGCACGCTGGGCCTGATTCCCGACCCGCATCTGCTGGCTGTTATCCATGGTATGAACGTCCCGACCTGCATTTACTGGTTGTTATCCAAGGCATGAACGTCCCGACCTGCACGCTGGGTCTGATTCCCGACCCGCATCTTTTTGTTTTCATCCAAGGCATGAACGTTTCGACCTGCACGATGTGTCTGATTCCTGACCCGCTTCTATTTGCTTTCATCCAAGGCATGAACGTCCCGACCGGCACGCTAGGCCTGATTCCCGACCCGCATCTATTTGTTTTCATCCAAGACATAAACGTTCCGACCTGCACACTGGGTTTAATTCATGACCCACATTTATTCGCTTTTATCCAAGGCATGAACATCCCGACCTGCACGCTGGGCCTGATTCCCGACCCGCATCTATTTACTTTCATCCAAGGTATGAACGTCGCGACCTGTACGCTAGGTTTGATTCCCGACCCGCATCTATTTGCTGTATGTGGCCTCAGAACCCCCTTTACTATGCAGGGCTAAGCCCCTTCTGATTCTTTTGACCTCCACGTCAACAGGACTGGTGACCCGCTACGTTGGCTTGACTTCTGACCTTCTTGACTTCCTTGTCAGCTGGACTATTGACCAGCCACGTTGGCTTGACTTCTGACTTTCTTGACTTCCTTGTCAGCTGGACTATTGACCAGCCATGTTGGCTTGACTTCAAGCCATATCATCTTATTGACACCACAAAATATGTACCGTATCATATGGCAAAGAAGAAGTCGATGAATCATATATATACATGAAAAGAGAGACTATGATTCTTCTATTGCTAAGATTAACTAAGAGTAATATATATATGAAAATAACGGGAGTCAAAGGTGCTTACTATCCCATCCAATACGCGTTAAACTTTTCTGACTGCTCCTTCAGCGTTGGATGAACATCAAAGCAATTGAAAGATGATAGTGACATGGGAAGCAACTTTTCTGGTATTGCTTGAATATGTGGACAACCATATATATATAGGTGTTGGAGAAGAGGAGGAAGTCCTTTCTCAGGCAGTGATTTGATCTGTGGACAGTTAGATATATCTAGGTGTTGGAGAAGAGGAGGAAGTCCTTTCTCTGGCAGTGATTTGATCCGTGGACAGTTTTGCATAGTTAAACTTTCAAGTAAGGGAGGGCCATGCAGCAACTCTGTCGGCAGAGATTGTAGTTTCATGCAATCACGCAAAGTTAGAGATGTAACGGCAGTGAGGCTTCGCACCAATATCGCCTCCTCAAATATCACCTCCTCAGAACATGACTTAATTTCAAGTTCTGTGATGAATGGCAGTGAGTTTTTTAAAGGAAACATTTTAAGTAGAGCAGTGTTGTCTACGCATAATTTACGCAGAGATGACAAGCTTCCTGCTAGCTCATCATCCAACTGAACCAGCTGAGGACATCCTACAATCTTCAATTCCTTGAGGGATTTAAGGAGTCCTAAGCACTCCATCCTTCTCAACTCATCACAATCAGAGATGTACAAGCATTGCAGTTCTACCAATTGAACCAGAGAAATAGACGGCATGTATAGACAATCATTTATTTCCAATCGAGTAAGGTTGTTCAAGCAGTCGGACAAAAGTCTTGCATATTCGCCACAGTCGGTCAGTTTCAATTCCTTGAGTGAGGGCGGTAGATGGCGGCCACCTTCCTCGTCATCATCCGTTTTGCTATTTAATATGAGCCTGGGACAACATTCTATTGTCAACATTTCTAGGGAAGGAGGGAAGGGAGGTAATCTCTTTAGTTTGGGACAACTGCAGACGCGAAGTTCACGCATGCAGGGAAATAGGTCTTTGCCCTCAGTCCAAGACCACTCTCTCAATGTCGGAAAATCGCTTAACTCAAGCACTTCCAACCTGGGAAAACACTTGCCTTCAAATTCATGACTCAGTCGTTTCAAAGCAGTCATGTTGGTCATGCGAAGTTTAGTCAGATGCAAACGTTGACCAATAAATGGCAGGTCATCCCATCCCGGGCAATTTTTTAATTCAAGTTTTTCCAAATTGGATAGAACTTTTAGCATCAACCAACTAGGCGACCTACCTCCACTGTAACCATCAATTTTCAATATTTTAAGTGATTCGTGTGGCTGCAGACCTTCAATTACTTCCTCGCCCAATGTGGTACCCTTCTCACCATACAGTTTCCAATAATCCCATTCCAACACCAATTTTTTTAGGTGGACTTTGCTCTTTAACTCAGCCCGCTGTGCTTCTTCTTTGCTATCAACATTCTCAAGATTTTCAATACGAAGTGTTCCATGAAGCTGTGTCAAATCCTTTAGTTGTCCAAGCTTGAATGCATCGTCCTCTTGAACACTAAATATTGGCAATTCTTGAAGATTAGTTAGTCTCCGTACATCTTTTAGCATCACCCAAAACTTTCCATCTGCATCAATTTGTCTCAAATTGACTAACTTACCCAATTCTTGTGGTATAGACTCCAGTTTAGAACAACCTTTTACTTTCAGTGTTTGCAAATTATAAAGGTCGCATAATGAGTCTGGCAAAATTTTAATTTCAGAATTGCATGATATATCAACGTGTCTCAAACTGACCAACTTACCCAATTCTTGTGGTATAGACTCTAGTTCAGAACAACCTTCTGCCTTCAGTGTTTGCAAATTATAAAGGTCACATGATGAGTCAGGCAAAATTTTAATTTTAGAATTCCATGATATATCAAGGTAACGGAGGTGAATCAATTTACCAATATGTTCAGATAACTCCTGCAAGCCACACCCACTTACATCTAGAACACGAATGCTTCTTAGTTTTTCAAAGAGGCTATCGGACAATGAATCGCTCAACACCAAGGTGCGCAACTTGTTGTATCCTGAGAACTCCTGTGGCAATTTTTCTTCTACTCGTAGATGTCGAGTTGTGGAAGGCGGCTTTGTTTGTCTATTATTTTCAATCCTACATATCTCTTCCACAGAAATCCACTCAGCTAAATCATGTATAAGGTCATGCATCACTGATCCTGTCCGAATCACCGAACCAAAGGACGCTGGGCACGTGGCGCGCTCCTAGTCGAGGACGTAGGCCTCCGTCTGGTCGCACGAATCTCGGGCGAACCTGCACAGAAGTCGGGCCGGGAAGGGTTCCCGGCGTCGACCCTCCGACGCTCAAGTCAAGCAAGCAAATAATGCAAAAGGTGGCTCCAGAGATGATTTTTCGCGTACCTGCGGCGAAGTAAGAGGCTCTATATATATAGAGCGAGGAGAGAACTAATGCACGCTCACTGAGGTGCAGACGTGTCAGCAACCCATACCTCGGTATGTACTTGTCAGAGAGCTTACCTGACACCATACTGCTACAGTTCGAGCATGTCTTCGATGGGACAACAGGACACCCCGTCGCCAGACTAGGGGTATGGCGTAGCCATACGACTTGACGGCTGTCAGAGGGTGTTCCCTTCCTTTACCCACCGCCCGGCCGGGACGTCCGTCCGGCCGACCGGGCGAAGAACGTCGTCCGAACGGCCTTAATTCCCTGCGTCGGCCGGGCGACCCGTCCCTCCGCTCGGTTATTATGTACTGTTTCATTGAGCGTCGGAACCCTGGTCCCTACCAGGGTGCCTTTTACTACCAGATGTCCCTTTCTTCTAAATCCGGTCGGCTCGTCCTTCTCCGGCGAGCCACTGGGCCCTTTGACCTCCCCATGGTGTTGACCCCTCGTTATGGGGTTCCGGATTCTTACCACCGGATCACTTGCCTCTCCCTCGAGTCTAGTTGAAGGAGGCGAAGTCCGACTGACTGGATTGCCGATCTGACTGAGCAATGATCCTTGCATTAGTCCGCTCGGCCAGGCATAAGGATGCTCATCCGTTCGGCAGTATCTTGTCCGTGCCTTGTGCTTCTCTCGGAATCCATGTCCAATGCTCCCCCCCACTGTTTATCACGTGCACTGCGCACGGTAAGGGGAGCTCATTAAATGTGGCCAGTATCTCGCTGACGCGTGGCGATCGTGCGCTTGTCAGCGCATGGCGGTGGCGTCACTTCTGATAGGACAGCCGCCGTTTGAAATGAACGGCTGGATGATGACCTCGTTATCAACGACCTGGATCGGACGGTGGAGGTTGCTTCCGGGCGGCAATATAAAGCTTGCGGCTCCGCTTCTGCCGCCGCCTCGCTGCTTCATTCTCCTCCGGCACTTCTCTGCTCGTTTTCTCTTCCGGCGACCTCGCCCCTCAACTCTTCGGCAAACCTCAGCCCTTCGTCGATCATCTTCTTTGGTTGTAAGGCCTTTTTTCTTGTTCCCAGCGTTTTCTTCTTTTTGTTACCCGTTTCCTTCAATCGGCTTTTCTCCATTCTTTGCTCACCCCTTCCCTCGGAATCCTATATTCTCGTCCCTTGACCATGACTAGCACTTCACAGTCGACCGGCGGCGCTCCAGGTCTATGGTACACGACCATGGAGAGCCGTTTTGATGAGGAAGACGCATTGCGTCTCGTCCGGACTTATGACCTGCCGACCGACCACCAAATAGTGTTAGCCACACCGGCCGATCGGCCTCATGCACCGCCGTCCGGCACAGTGCTTTTCTTCCGAG
The DNA here is from genome assembly GCF_018446385.1 of Zingiber officinale. Lineage (NCBI taxonomy): Eukaryota > Viridiplantae > Streptophyta > Magnoliopsida > Zingiberales > Zingiberaceae > Zingiber > Zingiber officinale. The sequence continues at coordinate 3,688,114 of NC_055987.1, read as the reverse complement.
ACCAATTTCTGGCCGGACTGCGTTTTCCACCCCACAAATTTTTCTTAGAAGTCTGCAACTATTTCCGCATTCCGCTCGGCCAGGTAGTTCCCAACTCTATTAGGCTGCTGGGCGGAGTGATAGTTTTGTTCAAGCTGAACAACATCCCCTTGGACCCAAAAATATTCCACTACTTCTACTATCCCAAGCAAGACGAGTGTGGTACCTTTGTTTTCCAGTCTAGGATAGGCTTCGTGCTTTTTGATCATATGCCGAGCTCCAACAAACATTAGAAGGAGCATTTTTTCTATATACGTTTTCCCGAGCGGCCGACTTTCCGCACCAAGTGGCAGACGGCTATGCCCGTGCAACCGGAGCTCGGCAAGTTTAGAGGCGACGCGGACTATCTCCATGCAGCCGAACGGCTAGTCGGTCAGCGCTATCATATTGACGAGATGCTCCTTCCTGGAGTAATGCATATATTCGGCTTGTCTTCTACCCCAGCCGATCTGCCCTGCAGCATGAGTAAGTTTCCTTATCTTCCCATTTGTTTTGTTCTAACTGATTTATTTTTTGCTTCTGCAGCTGAAGTCATGTGGCGTGCCAGAGCTTCCGAGAAGCTCAAACTGAAGGCCGCTCAGATTGAGGAGGTGACGAACAAGGAGGCCGCCGAGCAGGGCCTTGCTCCATCTGATCCGGCCGGCGGAGAAGGTGAGGGGGCACCAATTGTCCCCGAAGCCTCAGATGTCCCTGCCTTTCACAATGAGGTCGCGGGCGACCTGGAACCTCCTACCGAGGTTGAGGTAGAGGGTCGTTTGACCGATGATGTGCCGCTACGCACTCGGAAGCGCCGACGACCAAAATCTGCCCATGCCTCTAAACTTGATGAGCCACAGCCCGAGCGGAGCGCGGGCGCACCGGTGCTGTCCGGGACGGTTTCCCTCGAGAGTACCCCAACCCCTCAGGGTTCTCCGAGGGCCAGCTCTGAGGTGCCGCCGTCCAGCCCTTCCAGAACTTTGCGCCGTATCAGGCGTATGGGTGAGCTTCCCTCCTCTTCTGCCGGTGGGCCGTCCGATAAGGCCGCTGCTTCTCAGAGCGAGCCGAGCGGCCAGAATTTGATAAAGACCGTTCTGCGCCTCCCCTCAGAGGCGTACATGGCTGCTGCTGATCGGCCAATGGTCCCCGAGCAGCAGATTACTCTGACGGGCCCTCTTTCCCAAGCTTGGATAAATGCTCGGCGTCGCATAGCCAAGATGACTCCCGGGCAGCTCGGCGATAGCAACCTTCAACAGGCCACCGGGGTATGCTCTCCTTTTCTTTGTTTGCATATTCGAATTTATGTTTTTAACCTGTGGACATTTGTTGGTAGAACTGGGTGGAGCAGATCGCTATTAGCGATCGATTGGCCGAGCTGGAGGACGAGTTGAAAAAACAAAAAACCGTGGGGGGTAACGGGCAGTCGACTGCCGCTCTGGAGAAGGCCAAAAAATCGCTGGATGCCGAACGGAAAAGGGCTAACGATTTGGCGAGCAAAGTCGTTCGGCTTGAAGCGATGATCAAGCAACGAGATAAGGAGATCAAAACGGCGACCACTCGGAAGCAACAGGCCATCAATGATATGGACCGTATGAAGGTGGAGATCAGGGGGTTGGAACAACGCGTCAAAGACTTGGACGCCCTGCTGGCCACCGAGAAGGAGGGCCACTCGGCGGATCTCCAAAGATTCGACGGAGATTTGGCAGAGCTCCAAGCCGCCAGCGATGCCGCCCACGCCGCGCTCAAGGAATACCAAGAGGGGGAGTCGGCCCGCTTTGACGAAGTGAGGAAAGCGTTCCTTTGCTCGGAGGGCTTCGGAGAGAAGTTTACCGACAAGATATCCCTCACGTTCGAGGAGGCGATCAAGGCGGCGGTGGGATATCTAAAGACCAAAGGTCACCTGCCTGCCGAGCTGACCATCCCCCCCGAGGATCTAGCGAGCGTGATGGACACCATCCCCGACGCTCTTTTTGATTTTGATGTGTGAGGAGCGTTTTTATAAACTTTTTTGTATTCTCGCCGTTTGGCCCAGACTATCTCTGTAATGACTTTTTTGGCTTGCGTAATAGATGATCTTCTGTTCCTTTCACCCTTTATTGTGGCAAGAACTTACTAAGTATTCTTTATAACCATTCCGCTCGGCACCTCGCTATGCCAGACAAGCGAATTATCTTTAATGTCTCATTACGCGCCTGATCAGCCGCTCAGCGCGCAAACTTGTTTGCCTCTTTAATTCCGATTAACCATCCTTTGCTTCGCGCCTTACCTCAAAGGGGTTTTCGCTGGATGAGAGCCGCTCGACCGCCGGCTCGTCTCTTGATATTTATCGTCGGTGCTCGACGACGCGGTTATTTATAGCCGGTCGGCGCGGCTCTCGATTTTTAACGACGGGGCTCGTCGGCTTTCCGCTCGGACGTTTATAGACGCCGGCTCGTCTCTCGATATTTAACGTCGGTGCTTGACGGCACGGTTATTTATAGCCGGTCGGCGCGGCTCTCGATTTTTAACGACGGGGCTCGTCGGCTTTCCGCTCGGACGTTTATAGACGCCGGCTCATCTCTCGATATTTAACGTCGGTGCTCGACGGCGCGGTTATTTATAGCCGGTCGGCGCGACTCTCGATTTTTAACGACGGGGCTCGTCGGCTTTCCGCTCGGACGTTTATAGACGCTGGCTCCTCTCTCGATATTTAACGTCGGTGCTCGACGGCGCGGTTATTTATAGCCGGTCGGCGCGGCTCTCGATTTTTAACGACGGGGCTCGTCGGCTTTCCGCTCGGACGTTTATAGACGCCGGCTCGTCTCTCGGTTCTTAACGTCGGTGCTCGGCGACGCGGTTATTTATAGCCGGTCGGCGCGGCTCTCGATTTTTAACGACGGGGCTCGTCGGCTTTCCGCTCGGACGTTTATAGACGCCGGCTCGTCTCTCGATATTTAACGTCGGTGCTCGACGGCGCGGTTATTTATAGCCGGTCGGCGCGGCTCTCGATTTTTAATGACGGGGCTTGTCGGCTTTTTAAGGCTAACTCCTTACCAGGCCGAGCGACCTTGGCTTTCGTATCATATCCCGCGCTCGAACAATATTTATGCCCGGCCGAACAGTACGGGTCCTTCGCTCTCGAGCTCCCAGCTCGGATATAAACCTCCCGGCCGATCGGCTTGGGGGCCTTCGCTCTCGAGCTCCCGGCTCGGATATAAACCTCCCGGCCGATCGGCTCGGGGGCCTTCGCTCTCGAGCTATAATCCCCGTTCGGCGAACGATGTTTGCGGCCTTTCATCCAGCCCGATAAGGCTGGAGGTGATTTGCACTCCACGGTCGCTCCAGCTGCCGTCCATCTTCATCCTCCAAATAATAGGCTCCCAAACGGAGCTTCTCAATAACCTTGAAGGGACCTGCCCAAGGGGCTTCAAGCTTGCCAACGTCGCCGACGGGTTTGACTTTCTTCCAAACGAGATCGCCGACCTGAAACGATCTGGGGATTACTCGTCGGTTGTAGTTCTGCTTCATCCGCTGCCGGTATGCCATCAGTCGAACGGACGCCTTTGCCCTCTCCTCTTCTACCAAATCCAGCTCCATGTTCCTCCGTTCGGCGTTGTCATCATCGTAGCTCTGGATCCGGGCGGACTCAACGCCGACTTCAACCGGAATGACTGCCTCGCCGCCATATACCAAATGGAACGGTGTGACTCCTGTCCCTTCTTTTGGCGTCGTTCGAATGGCCCACAAGACGCTTGGCACTTCATCCGGCCAACTTCCTCCCAAATGGTCGAGCTGAGCGCGCAGAATACGAAGAATTTCCCGGTTGGCCACTTCAGCTTAACCGTTGCTCTGAGGATAAGCCACGGACGTGAAATGTTGCTCAATGTCGTAGCTTTTGCACCAATCCTCTAACATCTTCCCTGTGAACTGCCGCCCGTTGTCGGACACTAGTCGGCGAGGGATGCCGAACCGACAAATGATGTGTTGCCAGATGAATTTTTTAACCATTTGTTCAGTGATCTTTGCTAGCGGTTCGGCCTCCACCCACTTGGAGAAATAGTCGACAGCCACTAGTAAAAATTTCCTCTGTCCGGCCGCCATCGGAAATGGACCGACAATATCCATTCCCCATTGGTTGAACGGGCATGAAACGCTTGACGCCTTCATTTCTTCGGCCGGTCGGTGGGAGAAGTTGTGATACTTCTGGCATGAAAGGTAGGTAGATACTGTCCGAGCGGCGTCTGCTTGTAAAGTTGGCCAAGAGGATCTTCTTGGCCAACGAGCGCCCGCCCGGATGCCCCCCGCATGATCCTTGATGTACTTCCTGGAGGATGTAAGCTGAGTCCTCCGAGCTTACGCATTTCAGCAACGGGCGCGAGAAAGCTTTCTTGTAAAGCTGATCTCCGATGAGTGTAAACCGACCGGCTCTCCTTCTGAGGAGCCGGGTTGCATATTCATCGGATGGTGTGGCGCCCGAACGGAGGAATTCTATGATGGGTGTCCGCCAATCGCTGGGAAATGTGAGACCTTTCATCCGGTCGACGTGCGCTACCAACAGTACTTTTTCGATGGGTTGCTGCATGTCGACCGGCGTTATTGGGCTCGCAAGTTTGGCTAACTCATCGGCTGCTTGATTTTCCGCTCTGGGTATCTTCTGGACAATAACTTCTCTAAACTCAGCTTTGAGCTTCTCGAAGGCTTCAGCGTAGAGTTTAAGCCGAGCGCTATTGATTTCGAAGGTGCCAGAGAGCTGCTGAGCGGCCAACTGTGAATCCGAGTGAATAGTTACCCAACCGGCTCCCACATGCCTGGCAGCCTGCAAGCTAGCTATGAGGGCCTCATACTCTGCCTCATTGTTGGTAGCTTTGTAATCCAGCCGGACGGATAAGTGCATCTTTTCTTCTTGAGGAGAGAGCAGCAATATTCCGACTCCGCTTCCGAGCCGAGTAGATGATCCATCCACATATATTCTCCACATAGCTTCCGACTCCTGCCTTTGCACCTGAGTCACGAAATCGGCCAAGGATTGAGCTTTGATCGCCGATCTGGGTTGATACTGGATGTCAAATTCACTCAGCTCCGTCGTCCATTTGATGAGCCGTCCGGATGCCTCTGGATTTAGTAGCACTCGTCCGAGCGGGCTATTGGTTTTGACAACGATCGTGTGCGCCAGGAAGTATGGACGAAGGCGCCGAGCGGCGAGGACCAGAGCGAATGCTAGTTTCTCGAGCCCAGTGTAGCGAGATTCAGCATCTTTTAGAATGTGACTGAGGAAATACACAGGCTCCTCTCCGCTCGACCTTACTAATGCTGAGCCGACCGCATGCTCGGTTGAAGACAAATACATATAAAGCGGCTCACCCGCCGTTGGTTTGGCCAACACCGGAAGAGAGTTCAGATATACCTTCAAGTCTTCGAACGCCCGATCGCATTCTTCATCCCAGTGAAACTTTGTGGCTTTGTGCAAGATTTTGAAGAAAGGAAGGCTCCGGTCGGCGGTTTTAGAGATGAATCTAGACAGAGCAGTTATCCGACCGGCCAATCGCTGAACTTCCCTTGTATTTCTGGGAGGCGGCATATCTTGCAGAGCTTTCACCTTGCTGGGATTGGCTTCGATGCCCCGCTCGGTCACTATGTATCCCAAGAAGCGTCCTCCTTTCGCTCCGAACAGGCACTTCTGAGAATTCAGCTTGACTCCATACTTACGCAGCGTTCGGAAGGTTTCTTCCATGTCCTTGAAGAGGTCGACCTCTCGGACAGACTTAATTAGAATGTCGTCCACATAAACTTCTAGGTTCCGCCCGATCTGCTCTCTGAATACCTTATTCATCAAGCGCTGATATGTGGCTTCAGCATTCTTCAATCCGAACGGCATCACATTATAGCAATAAGTGCCGTCGGCCGTCACGAAGCTGACTTTTTCTTGATCTTCACGGGCGAGCGACACTTGGTGATAGCCCTGGTAGGCGTCTAGCATACAGATTAATTCACAACCGGTCGTGGAGTCCACCAGCTGATCTATCCGGGGCAGAGGATAAAAATCCTTCGGGCAAGCTTTGTTAAGATCCCGGAAATCTATGCACACCCTCCATTTGTTGCCCGGCTTGGAGACTAATACTACATTTGCAAGCCAGCTCGGGAACTGCACCTCACGTATATGGCCGGCTTCCAGAAGTTTCTCCACCTCCGTCCGGATGATGGCGTTCTGCTCGGCGCTGAAATCTCTTTTTCTTTGTTTTACCGGCCGAGCATCCGGTCGGACATGCAACTCATGCTGCGCTATGTTTGGCGAAATTCCGGGCAACTCATGTGTCGACCAGACGAAGACATCATGATTTCTCCTGAGGCACTGGATCAGCTCCTCTTTCTGCTTCTCCTCCAGATCGGACGCAATAAAGGTTGTGGCCTCCGATCGGGTTGGATGAATCTGCACTTCTTCTTTTTCCTCATAAATTAAAGTGGGTGGCCTTTCGGTGATGGCGTTTACCTCGATCCGGGGCGTTTTCCGAGCAGAATTGGCCTCTGCTCGGACCATCTCGATGTAACATCGCCGAGCTGCTAGCTGGTCTCCTCGTACTTCTCCCACATGGTCCTCCACGGGGAATTTGATCTTCTGATGAAAAGTTGAGACGACCGCCCGGAATTCGCTGAGTGCCGGTCGTCCCAAAATGACGTTGTAGGACGAGGGAGAGTCAACCACTACGAAGTTTGTTGTTCTCGTCCTCCTGAGCGGCTCTTCTCCCAGCGAGATAGCCAGCCGGATCTGGCCGACCGGCTAAACTTCGTTACCCGTGAACCCGTAGAGCGGAGTCGTCATAGGTAACAGCTTGGCTCGATCAATTTGCAGCTGATCGAACGCCCTCTTGAATATGATGTTAACTGAGCTCCCTGTGTCAACAAATACGCGGTGAATAGTGTAGTTGGCTATTACCGCATTGATGAGCAGAGCGTCGTCGTGAGGCACTTCAACTCCTTCCAAGTCCCCGGGCCCGAAACTGATTTCAGGTCCGCTTGCTCGCTCTATGCTGCAACCGACGGCATGGATTTGGAGCTGCCGCACGCTCGCCTTTCTAGCTCGATTGGAGTATCCTCCGGTCGGCCTGCCAGCGATGACATTGATCTCGCCTCGGGAAGTGTTGCTTTTATTTTCCTCTTCCCGAGCGGATGGTCGGGACCGTTCTCTGGACGCTCGGCGATTCTCTCGCCTGGGAGAGCGATGCCGATCGGGAGTCTGTTGCCGTGGCCTATCAACTCGCGTCCGATCGGCTTCCTGAATTCTCTGTCGCCGATCGACTGAGGGAGATCGCCGTCCAGCACTCCGTGGCACAGGATGAGCCACGAAGGGAAGACTTCGACAATCCCTTGTGTTGTGCATATCCGTCCGGTGGAAGGAGCAAAACATCGGGGTCCACCTCTTCTTCGGTTTGGGCCGGGCGGCGGCTACCTCCTGCACATGGGACCGGACATGGGAAGATCGGATTGCTTCAGCCCTTGGTCCTCTAGGCGGCTGATGAGCGGCGTGCTGTTTCCGCTCGGCTAGAGGAGGCCGCTCGGCGGGAGTTTCTTTTTTCCTGGCCGCCTGTGCTTCTTCCACGTTAATGTACTCGTTAGCCCGATGTAGCATATGATCGTAATCCCGGGGTGGCTTTCGGATGAGCGATCGGAAGAAATCTCCATCCACTAGGCCTTGTGTGAAGGCATTCATCATGGTTTCCGAAGTGGCCGTTGGAATGTCCATCGCCACTTGGTTGAATCGCTGGATGTAAGCTCGAAGCGATTCCCGGGCCTCTTGCTTGATGGCGAACAGACTTACGCTTGTTTTTTGATAACGCCGACTGCTGGCGAAGTGGTGGAGGAAGGCCGTTCGGAAGTCCTTGAAGCTTGTGATGGATCCGTCCGGCAGCCTCCGGAACCACCGTTGAGCCGATCCCGAGAGAGTGGTGAGAAAAACTCGGCACTTTACTCCATCTGTGTATTGATGGAGGGTTGCCGTGTTATCAAACTTACCCAGGTGATCATCCGGGTCGGTTGTCCCATTATACTCGCCAATCGTCGGGGGCGTGTAGTGCTTGGGCAGAGGGTCTCGTAGAATGACCTCTGAAAATTGGCGATTGATCCGCTCGGGCGACGCGTCCGCTCGGGGGGCTTTCCCCTTCCTGTCGTCTCGTCGAGGCATTTCCTCCGAAGAAGACCCCTTATCCCTGTGAGTTGGTGCGGAACAGAGCCCAATGAAATGCGACGGTGGCAGGTGGTGCTTCCGTTCGGCCACCAGATGCTGATGTTGCTTGCTGCTCCGGCCGCTCGGATGCGGTTTTCTGTTTTTGCTCCACGAGCTTAGCGGCCCTTGTCTCGATCAGAGCGTCGAGTTCCTCGTTCGAAAGCGTCACCACGTGTTGTTGTCCAGCCTCGTCCATTGTTCCCGATCGGATGCAGGAGCGTTCCCACAGACGGCGCCAAATTGATCCTGTCCGAATCACCGAACCAAAGGACGCTGGGCACGTGGCGCGCTCCTAGTCGAGGACGTAGGCTTCCGTCTGGTCGCACGAATCTCCGGCGAACCTGCACAGAAGTCGGGCCGGGAAGGGTTCCCGGCGTCGACCCTCCGACGCTCAAGTCAGGCAAGCAAATAATGCAAAAGGTGGCTCCAGAGATGATTTTTCGCGTACCTGCGGCGAAGTAAGAGGCTCTATATATATAGAGCAAGGAGAGAACTAATGCACGCTCACCGAGGTGCAGACGTGTCAGCAACCCATACCTCGGTATGTACTTGTCAGAGAGCTTACCTGACACCATACTGCTACAGTCCGAGCATGTCTTCGATGGGACAACAGGACACCCCGTCGCCAGACTAGGGGTATGGCGTAGCCATACGACTTGACGGCTGTCAGAGGGTGTTCCCTTCCTTTACCCACCGCCCGGCCGGGACGTCCGTCCGGCCGACCGGGCGAAGAACGTCGTCCGAACGGCCTTAATTCCCTGCGTCGGCCGGGCGGCCCGTCCCTCCGCTCGGTCATTATGTACTATTTCATTGAGCGTCGGAACCCTGGTCCCTACCAGGGTGTCTTTTACTACCAGATGTCCCTTTCTTCTAAATCCGGTCGGCTCGTCCTTCTCCGGCGGGCCACTGGACCCTTTGACCTCCCCGTGGTGTTGACCCCTCGTTATGGGGTTCCGGATTCTTACCACCGGATCAATCATAATTCCACAATATTCAGATTCTTGAAAGAAACACCTATCAACAAACTCAAGAAAATAGTCACTTCCAACGTCTTCCATCCTCTTTGTGTTTTTATCTTCGTTCGGCCATCCACATTAGAACCAACTCAACTTTATCGAATGTGTAATCTTTAGGAACCATCGAGCAAAAAGCAAAGCACTGCTTCATATTTTCATCGAGATATTGATAACTTAACTGCAGAGCTGGCATAATGCCATCTTCATCTTGTTTTACTTCCCATATGTCGCTCTCCATTATGGTGGTCCAATGTTGCCAACACAAATTTGACTTCATAACCTTGCCAATTGTTTTTGCAGCTAATGGTGAGCCCTTCAACTTGCGAGCAATCTTTCTACCAATATCTTCTAGCCCCGGATAGTCTTCAGGGTTGAGTATGCCAAATGAGCATTTATTGAACAATTGCCAAAAGACATCTTCGTCTAAACCATGGAGCAAGATTGATTCTGCCGGGTTAACCATTTTAGAAACTTTCATAACTCGAGTTGTAACAATGATTTTACTACCATGAGCTCCTCCATCTTTGAGCAGTGCACAGAAGTTCTCCCAGATACTCTCCTTATCGCTCCACATGTCGTCAAGAAAAAGCAGAAACTTCTTGTTCGCAATATGCTCATCGAGTATTTTTCGAAGAGATTCCAAACACATATTATCGTGTTGTTTTTGCTGAGTTACTGACTGTATTATAGACTTAGTGAGTCCCTGTACACTGAAATTGTGAGACACACAAACCCAAATCTTGAGGTCAAAATGATGCTGAATTCTGGTGTCTTTGTACACGTACTGAGCTAGAGTAGTCTTTCCCACCCCTCCGATCCCGGTAATGGGCAAGACGGAGAAGGTATCGTTGACAACTCCGGGTGCAGGTTCCACCTGATTAGCTGACCCCAACAACCACTCTACCACTTGGTTCAGTTCTTTCTCTCTGCCAAACAATATGTCCGTCGCCGGGGAAGAGCATGATTCTCTGGACTGAAACTTCACCTCAAGTTGCGTCCCTCTATCATTTAGTGGTAGCACATTCATGATGCCCTCCATACTATTAGCAATTCTCTCCAGCCTTCCTTGAATCTCCACCACGCTAGTTCTCATGGCATCTTCCTCCAAGGAATGAGAAGGACCAAACAACTTTTCTTTTGCAGCAGGCAAAATGTTTGGAAGGCCACCGGAGCCACTTGCTGCCTTGTCCTCTTCTTCACCTTTGATCTTCTGCCTGAGTACATGGTATTGGAACTCATCTATCAAGTCCTCAGCATCATAAGCAGCATCCTTGAGTTTCTGCATCAATGGCATGATTGGCATCCACTTGGTGTCGTTGCTCTGACTACTCTTTACCTTGGCAAGCATGGTTTGAGTCTTCAGCAGCGATGTGCACAGAGTTTCCATGTCCTCCGCGAATCCCCTGCGTTCGACAAACAGTTGGATGGCTTTGTCGCTGGCCTTATCGATCAAGGTATGGATGAAGGCCTGCGCGAACCATCCCCCTGTTGGAGATTAAACTTTATTTTGATGTTGATAAAATTTGTGAAGATAGAAGGATGAGGTGGTAAGTTTGACTAAACTTAGTGATAGGATTGTTGAGTTGTCAATGATAGGATAAGAGTTTCGTAGAGATAGAATTAAAAAAAAAATCTTGATTATTAGTGCTTATCCAATAAGTCTATAAATATGTACATCTTTTCAATGAATGAAGTAAGTTGTGTGTTTTGTTTTATTCTCCTCCTCTCCACGTAGAGATTCTTCACCTCTTCCACATTTTTTTTTTCTTCTATAATCCTTTTATTTCTTCTCCAATAATTCCTTTTTCAACAAAGTGGTATCAGAGTCATGTCGATACTTCTTATCCCTCCTCTTGTTGATTTGAAGTATGACAATTGGAGTATCCAAATGAGTGCCTTACTGGAGAGCGAAGGCTTGTGGGATATTGTTGAAAGAGGCTATAAAGAGCCTCAAGGAGTCCACCAAACGGAGGCAGAAAAGACGCCAATGGCGGTACAAAAGAGAAAAGATAAAAAAGCTCTTTTCTTTATTTATAAAGCTCTTGATGAAGCTACTTTTGAGAAAGTAGCCGAAGCTACAATTTCCAAAAAGGCATTGGAGATCTTACAAGTAGAATACAAAGGTGATGAAAGAGCAAAAAGTATTCGCCTTCAAATCCTGAGAGGGGAATTTGAATCGTTGGAGATGAAAGAGTCCGAAAATGTATTAGACTACTTTACAAGGGTATTGGTTATTGTCAACCAATTGAGAAGAAATGACGATAACATTGAAGATAGTCGCGTCGTAGAGAAAATTCTACGCTTGTTGGAATCAAGGTAGGACTATGTAGTTGCGGCTATAGAAGAATCAAAAGATGTGAAAGAAATGAAGGTGCAAGAATTATTAAGCTCTCTACAAGCTCATGAAGCAAGAATGCAAAGAAGAAGGAGAGAGCCTATGGAGCAGGCTCTACAAACCAAGCTCACCATTATTGACCAAAAAGAAGAGTCAAAGACCGAAGGTTCGCAAGAAAATGACAGTAGTCGTGGTAACTTCCGTGGACGTGGTCGAGGTAGAGGCCGTGGCAGGGGCTTTGCTCGAGGCTGAGGAAGAAGTAAAGACAACAATCAAGGTAGAGACCAAAGGTATGACAAAAGAAATGTAAGATATTATACTTGCAACAAATTTGGTCATTATGCAACAAAATGCCGCTCTAACAATGTGCAAGGGAATGCTAATTACGCGTCAAAAGAAGACAATGACAATGATGTAGTTTTGCTAGCAAGAAAGGATGGAGATTCCACAAATAAGAATTTGTGGTATTTAGATTCCGGGGCAAGCAATCATATGTGCGGGCGTAAAGATATGTTTGTCTAGTTGGATGAAACGGTGAATGGACAAGTTTCATTTGGAGACGCATCCAAAATCCAAGTAAAAGGCGTTGGTAAGATTCTTATCAAACTTAAAGACGGAGCTCACACATACATCACTGATGTTTATTATGTGCCCGACATGAAAACAAATATTATTAGTCTTGGACAATTGCTTGAGAAAGGTTTTAATATGCAACTAAAAGATGTTAGTCTTCGTCTGAAAAAGCAAAGCAAACTTATTGCTCATATTCCTATGTCTAAAAATAGGATGTTTTCTCTTGATATTAAGCATGTTACTGCAAAATGCTTAAGTGCATGCATAAAGGATATTACATGGCTATGACATATGAGGTACTGGCATGTAAACTTCAGAGCTCTAAAGCTTCTCTCAAGCAAAGGAATGGTGAATGGTCTTCCTCATATTAATGCTCAAGATGATATCTGTGAAGGGTGTATTCTTGGCAAACATCCTAGAGCAAGTTTTCTGAATGAATCGCACAATCGAGCTAAGAAGCCTCTTGAACTCATTCATACGGACATATGTGGGCCAATCACTCCGACCTCCTTTGGAGGTCGTCGATATTTTCTAACCTTTATTGATGATTTTAGCAGGAAAACTTGGGTCTATTTTTGATGAATAAAGACGATGCTTTTGAGAAGTTCAAGGAATTCAAAGGATTGGTAGAAATTCAATCTGGCTATACTATCAAAGCAATGCGGCCAGATCGTGGTGGTGAATTCACCTCAAAAGAATTTGAAAAATTCTGCAAAAATCATGGCATCTGGAGGCCTTTAACAGCACCTTACTCCCCTCAACAAAATGGAGTTGCTGAAAGGAAGAACCGAACTATTCTCGACATGGTTCAAAGTATGCTCAAAACGAAAGAAGTACCCAAATAATTTTGGGCCGAAGCTGTAAACTATGCGGTGTATTTGCTAAATAGATCTCCTACAAGGAATTTAGAAGGAATTACACCTCAAGAAGCATGGACCAGATACAAGCCATGTGTATCTCATTTGAAGATTTTCGGATGTATTGCCTATGCACACATTCCAGATCAAAGAAGAACGAAGCTTGATGACAAAAGCTTACCTTGCATTTTCATTGGCTACAATGCAAGATCGAAAGCTTACAGACTCTATAATCCAGTGAACAGAATGATTATCATAAGTAGAGATGTTGAATTTCAAGAAGATGGTGCTTGAAATTGGAGCACTAATATGGTGATGATTCAAGAAGAAGAACAAGTGAAGGAGAAAGAACCAACTCCACCACCATCGTCTACTTCTTCATCACCCTTGGATGAAGAAGATCCTCCACCACAAAAGACAAGAAGTCTTCAAGAATTATATGAGGTGACAACTCCACTTAATCTCATTTGTCTTTATGCTAATGAAGAAATTGTATCTTTTGAAGAAGCTATTAAAGATAGCAAATGGAAGAAAGCTATGGATGAAGAGATGAAAGCAATTGAGAAGAATGAAACTTGGCATCTTACTACTTTGCCCGATGGCCATAAACCCATTGGTGTGAAGTGGGTTTATAAAGTGAAGAAAAATGCTCAAGGAGAAATAGAAAAGTACAGAGCGCGACTTGTGGCAAAAGGTTACAAACAAAAGGTCGGCATTGACTACGAAGAAGTGTTTGCTCCTGTTGCCCGAATGGAGACTATAAGGTTGATAATCTCTTTAGCCGCTCAACTAAAATGGCAAATATTTCAGCTTGATGTTAAATCGACATTTCTTAATGGCTACTTAGAAGAAGTCTATATTGAACAGCCGGCTGGCTACATCAAGGGAGGCAAGAAAGAAAGGTGTTGAAGTTGAAGAAAGCTCTCTATGGCTTGAAGCAAGCATCGAGAGCATGGAATTCAAGAATTGATGCATACTTCAAAGAAAATGGCTTTATGCAATGCCCTTATGAGCATGCTCTTTATGTAAGAGCAGACAATGATAACATCTTATTGGTATCATTATATGTAGATGATCTAATCGTGATAGGAAGTTCGCCTCAAATGATAAAATCTTTTAAGGAAGCTATGACAAAAGCATTCGATATGACCGATATGGGACTTATGTCCTACTTTCTCGGCTTGGAGGTGAAACAAGGAGTTGATGGCATATTTATGACTCAAGAACAATATGCAAAGGAGGTCCTCAAGAGATTTAGAATGGATGATTGTAATCCAGTTAACACACCGGTGGACTGTGGAACAAAGCTATCCAAGAGTGACGAAGGAAAGACGGTTGATCCCACACGTTTTAAAAGTTTGGTGGGAAGCTTGCGGTACCTAACTTGCACTCGACCGGATATATTATATGGAGTCGGTCTTGTGAGCATGTAAAATACCGAAAATAGGCGAATATTAATAAGGGAATTTTCCGAAATTTTTGGAAATTTTCTGGGAATTTTTCAGAGCTCGTATGAACGAGTTAACGGGGATGAAAACGGGGCTGGGAAAAGCCTGTTTTGGCTACCCCATTTAAATGAGGAAAAGTTGAATTTATTAATTCCTTTCCTTTATTTATTTTCCCTTTTGCTTCATTCTTTTTCGCCGTTCATTCTCTTTTCCCCGCGCGCTTTCTCCTCCCGAGTCCTAACCGACGCTGGGGCAGTTTCCCTTCTCCTCGCGATTTAAGTGTGGTCGAGGGTTTCTGGCATACTCTTCTTCTTCTCCCTCATCGCGCCGCTCCTCACCCGTGCCCTAGATCTGCAGCGCGCTGCAGCCACACGGAAGTGCCGCCGGCCGCCACTGAGCCTTGCCAACGCCGCTACCCTCTCTGATCCGGAGCAGCGTCTTATCGCCTCTGCTCTAGCGCCGCTCATCCTTGTGCGCCGACGCCGATCCCGACTTCTCGGTGAGTTGCTGTCGCGCCACCGTCGGCCGAGCCATCCTCCGCCGACTCTCCTCCATTGTGTCTCTGCTGACCTTGGTGGTGTTGTCCTCCCTGTGCCCTAGCTGTTTCCCCCTTGCCATGGGCTACTGCCGCCGCCGATCAGCAGGCACCCTCCAGTAACGCCGACGTCCTCTCGTGCCCTAATTCCCGATGATCTGGGAGGTAAGGAATTGTGTTCTGTATTAGGATTTTTGATTGATGATGTACACATCTTAATCTGACAGTGGGGAAAGGAAGATTTCCAGTAGGGTTTGCTGTGGTTTGTTGATTTCCGACAGCAACCCCATTCAACAGCCCTTGATCCAGCAGCAATCATGACTGTGAATTTAGGTAAGGGGTAGGAATTTGATATGTTTTGTAGTAGAAGATTATGTGTTGATTAGGGTTCGTTAATTACGTTGGATTATGTGTTTTCAAAGAATGAAGTAAGTTGTGTATTTTATTTTATTCTCCTCCTCTCCACGTAGAGATTCTTCAATCTTCACCTCTTCCACATTTTTTTTTTTCTATAATCCTTTTATTTCTTCTCCAATAATTCCTTTTTCAACAACCCCCACCGTTAGTGACACCGCCATCTGATTGCAGAAGAGAGCAGCGGCAGATCCTTGCTCTTCTTTCAGATCTGGAAGCCAAAAGAGCTGCAAAAACAAAAACAGCAGTCATTAAGGACACACGTCATGTTGTAGATCGAACTATTGATTGATTGGTGGCAAATTATCAGGATTAATATAGCAAAGTAATATATATGTATAAGATATTTGATTACCTCCCAATAAAGTGGATCAGGAGGTGATCGTTGCTGCCGTTGAGTGGGCGATGCTTCTCCAAACTACGGAATAGTCTCAGGAAGCAAATATTGCTAGAAGGAAGTTGGAGATCAAAGCAAAGTTTGGCGATGCTCCTGCAAACTACAGAATAGTCTCCGGAAGAGCAAATATTGCAAAAAGAAAGTTTGGAATCAAAGTGAAGTTACGTACAGACTTCCGCCTCTTCGCTTAGAAATAAGAATGGCACGTGAGAATGTCTTTTACCCACGCGTTTTCAGTTCGGTGGAAGCTGACTCAGCCAGGATTAATTAAAAATAATATAATTACAAAAAGGTTAATACCTTTAATCCCTATTATATTTTCTATCTAGTTGCATTCCCCCTATCTATTTTAAAAATTACACTTAATCCCTTTTAGATATGAAATAAAAAGAAAAAAATATAAATGATCAAAATAATCTTGACTTAAATTAGATTTCTAAAAAAAATAAAAATAAAAATAAAAAATCTCATAAGACCGCTGAAAGTTTTACCTTAATCCAACTTAATTTATATATAGGCCAAAAATCTCATTTATTCTTTGAAAAAATATTCTCATAAAATTCATAGATGCACCACCAGTATAAAGAACAGAAAAAACAACAACTCTGAAAGGGATAACCTATCAACTCATTTCACCGCTCACTAAACCAAAAAGAGTCAAAATTCTAAATTGATAAATTAAAATAAAAAAAATAGAACAAAATTTATCATTAAAAATTAAAATGAAGACTTTTTGACGATTTAGAAAAAAAATCATCCATTTTATTTTTACTTAAAAGTAAATTTTCATTTCAAAACAGCACCCTTTTGAAACGAAAAGTACTTTTTAGTTGTTTTGAAACGAAAATTTACGTTTGAACAAAACATAAAAGAGTAAATTTTTTTCCCAAGTCGCCAAGGTTTTCATTTTAATTTTTAATGATAAACTTTATTCCATTTTTTTCATTTAATTTTGATTCATCAATTTAGAATCATGACTCTTTTTAATTTGGTGAAAATAGTGGAATGAGTTTTTGACTGATTATCTTTTTTAAAATTGCTATTTTTATATTGTTTATGCTAGCGTGTATAAATTTTGTGAAGATTTTCTTTCCATAAATAAGTGAGATTTTTTTCTATATAAAAATCAAGTTGGGTTAAGGTTAAGTTTTCAACAGTCTTATGAGATTTTTTTATTTTTATTTTCCTTTTTTTAGAAGTCTGAGTTATTTTGGCTATTTTTTTTTTCTTTTTTACTTCATATGAAAGGGGGTTAAGTGTAATTTTTTAAACAAAAGGGGCAAAATGCAAATTGATAGACAACAATGAATGTATCTGAATTAAAACTCATTATTCAATTCAACTAAACTCTCTTTCCTTTCATTTGTGTATGGAAGCTTACTAATCAAAATTTAATTAAGATTATTTTATTTATAATTATATAGATAAATAGATCTATCTCGACCATTAAATTCATTACTAACCTTCTTTATGTTTTTTTTTTCGTTTCACTTTCATAAGTTGAAGTTTATTCAGACCATTAAGGAGTATTTAGTAGATCATTTTTTAAATTCTAAATGCATGAAACTATTTGTGAATGTCAAATTCTATTTCAGTCCTATAATTTTTACCCAAAAGTTAAGAGTAAAAAATCTAATATTTTTTCTTACTTTTATTTTTTTTATCTAAAATTAAAAGTTTACGTACTTAATTAATCTATCATTTTATATAATTATTACTATACTTTTAAACTAATTATTTATTTTATTATAAGTATCATTTTACATAATTAAAAATATTTAATATATAATATAATTACAAAAATGAATCTATCTGAATTGGAACCCATCATTCAATTAAACTAAACTCTCTCCCTTTCATGTTTTGTATGGAAGCTTATGAATCAAACGTTAATTAAGACTATTTAATTTATAATTACATAGATAAATAGATAATCTATCCGGACCATTAAATACATTACGCATTTACTACAAGAAGACCGTGTAATGGGACAATTCCGCCAACACTACTGGTAGGGCAGCGTTCAATTTCCCGCTGCTTTTTATTGTACCACCTGTAATTGATGTGACGGAAGATCCATGAAATGTTTATCTGAGACGGAATCCTTTTATCTTACAAAAATGTTTTTTTTCCTCCTTAATTAATCCATGTAAATTGGTACTAAAATATTTTTCTCATGGACAAATGAAAAATAACTCAATTATTTGAGTTTATCGATTTGAGGTTGATATGCAAATAGATTTTGTATATTAATTTCATTTCCATCTTCATAATTAATCGAATAGCCTAATTATAATTGTGTAAATTAAACCCAGCTGGCAGCCTATGTGCAGCGCGCCTCTAAAATGATCATAGGCTTAGTGGGGTCCATTGGGATAAGGACACTGTCCCTGAGGACGGGATCATACACTCGAGCCAGCTTTTCTGTACCACCCACGTGACGGAAGATGAAATGTTTTTTCTCACGGACAAAAAGGAATAGCTTGCAAAATGCCTCGTTTTTTTTTCCCTTAATCCACGTAAAATGCCTTGTTTGAGCTTATTGATTTGACGTTGATATGCCAATAGATACGGTATATTAATTTCATTCTCATCTTCCTAAAATAGCGTTTAGCCTAATTATCACTGCAAATTAAACTCTAAAATATAATTTAGTAAATTAAATCCAGTTGGCGACACGTGCGACGTACCTCCAAAATGATCATAGCTCGGCTCCTGGCTACATCAACGTGCGACCTAGCACAAGGTCCACCACTAGATCTAGAAAAAGAATTAAATTACTCGTGCCAATTTATTAAATAAACATTTGGCGTAAATAGGACTGTCAATTTAAATTAGGTCCGTCAAATTAGTATATCCTATCAAACAATTTAAATAGGTTAGATTAAAATTTTATCAATTTAAGTCTACCGTGGGCCAACCCGTTTAGGCCCGCGACGAACTTGGATTGATCGACGGATTGAGAAACACATGTAAACAAAATTTTATATCAATTTATTATCTTTCTATATTATAATTTTGAGATAAAATAGTACTTTCATCAAAAAAAAAAAAAGAATATTTATTTGTATTCATTTGTATTTAAAAATATCTATTTCTAGATATACATTTCATTGATAAAACATTTCCGAAGTAAAATGTTCCAGATATATTTTTTATTTTTATTTTTAAATTTTTGATGGTCCGTGGATTGGTCCATCTAACCCGTAATCGCTCTTGAATTTGATTGGATGGGTAATTTTTTAATCCATTAAGATGATAGATCAGTCTCTCCTATCTCGCTAAATAATCGACCCATCACAGACCGACCTACTTCGCCACATGTCGATCCGTCGGAGGCGTAAATCATACTCTTTTCAATTATGACATCAAGAAAATGATTTAATTGACTCTTTTATACATTCCCATGACCTCTCTACCAAACATGCTCCTTGCCATCTTTTAGATACTTGCCACTCTTTTATCAATCTAAGTTAATCTAAGTTAAGTCAATCCGCCTAGGTCTGCAATGAGTTTGGGTTGATCGACGAATTAAGAAACACATGCAAATGAAATTTTATGTCAATTTATAATTTTTTATATTATTATTTCAAATAAAAATAGCACTTTTATTAAACATGAGTATTTATTTACATTCATTTATATTTATAATATTTATTTTTGGATATACATTTTATTTATGAAACATTTCCAAAGTAAAATATTTAAGATATTTTTAATTTTTTTTAAAATTTTTGATGACCCGTAGATTGATTCATCTAACCCGTAATTGGTCTTGAATTGGATTAGATTGGTAATTTTTAACCCGCTAAGATAATAGATCGATTTGTCCTGTCCCGCTAAATAATCCTATCCCGACCTGTCACATGCCGACCCATTGGAGATCTAATTAACTCTCTTGTACATTCCCATGGTCTCTCTACCAAAGATGCTCCTTGCCACTCTTTTGTTCTTCTCTTCCAACGACACTTGTCTATAACTTCTTCGATCAACTCTTACGTACATGCGCACAAGCACAATGAAGGTTTGTGTTATGAAGGGATTAGATTTTGACTGCTCCTTCGGGCCTTCGGCGTTGGATGAACATCATCTGGGTAATCAAAAAATAATAGTGACATAGGAGGTGGCCACCTGACACCGGCCGCTTGAATCCCTGGACAGTCAGATATATATTTATAATGTAGGAATTATTTTACTGTCACACTCTCACAGAAAGGAAGCGTATAATTAGTTTAGTGCAAGTACGTACGTACATGCTCGATTTGATGTTGATGATATTTAGATTTTATCAGACTTTTGTTTGAGGGCTAAAAAGTAATCACAAACTAAGCATCTTTATCTCGTGTTATCAATATAATTTAATCGTCCCTGTTTTACCTCCTCCGTATTAATCTTAAAATAAATTATCGGAGGCGCTAGAAATGAACGTATTCTTCTTTTACCACCATTAATACGGTTTAATATATAACTAATGCAATAAAAATTAATGCTAAAAAAAAAGTAGATCCGCTACTTTAGCGGCCCCTAATACCTGAAATCGATCCTAAACATTACATCAAAGATGTCATGTGTCCACCGTCTGCTATGTCCTTAGGCAAATTTAATGCTAAAAAGTTTTCACTACACATATTTTTATTAATAGATTAATTAATATTAATTATCATTAATAGCTTTAACTATCTAATACAATTATTATCATTAGAGCTTTAAATTCAAATTTTTTATAAGAATTTTGTTGTCAATATACATTTTTTAATAATTTTTTTATCCGATCCAACGGATATATTGATTATCTTGTAAACTATCGATGAGAAAGATTGAGGAGGAGACAAAAAAAGAAGAAAAAACCAATGAAATCAACTTGTTAAGAAAAATGAAACTTTTAAAAGGTAAAGAAATCACAATATATAGATTTCAATTTCTATCTTGTAAAGAACGAAACGAAATCCTATTAAAAAAATTTTAATAAAAATTCTGACAAAATTTTTTTAACAAAATATGATGTTGATATAGACAAGCATTGACCAATATATACCAGAAATATCAAAATTATCTTAAATACCATAAAAACATAAATTACTAAAAATAGTAAAAATATTTTTGGCGGCTAAACCATGGATTTTGGGCCCGAAACTTGGCGATTAGAGGTTCCCTTATAATAATGTAGATCTCTGAATTCTTCGCGCATGAGCGCAAATAGAGCCTGATTTCGAGTCTCGACTCAAAAGTTATGATTTTTTAAAGTTCAATAAGTCATATTGAGTTGATCATGCATCAGTCGCCCTTGATTGGGAAAAAAACTCACTCTCGAGTTCATAGTAGCCTCATCAGCATCCACCGAATAAGGAGTCAAGTGCTTCATGTTGAAGACATCATAAGTCTTCAAAAGACTAAGAAGATGCAACCTGTAGGTATTGTCATTGATCTTCTGCAGTATCTCACATAGTCCAATCTTCCGATTTATTATACTCACCAACAGGTAAACAACCACAAGTTAATATAACCCAGATAAAATCTCTGACCTCTAAAAGTACCTAACGATGGTGATTACCAACCCGAGTCTTGTACTTGGTATTGCTCTCCAGAATTGCCAATTTCACCTGCTCATGAATACCTCGAAGATGCTCTGTCATCTCATCTGCTTTAGGACTAAATCGTCTTACACATGGAATAGGGGATAAATCTAGAATCCCAGATGGGTTTGACCCATAGACAATCTCAAAAGGACTTAACATATGGTTCTATTTTTTTGATCTGTTGTAGGCAAACTCTGCTTGAGGTAATGTAAAGTCCCACTACTTTGGCTTAGTTCCTGTGAGACATCTTAGAAGATTACCCAGACTTCGATTCACCACCTCAGTTTGTCCATTTATTTGAGGGTAGTAGGCGCTGCTAAAGTTCAACATTATGCCCAATTTTCCCCATAAACTCTTCCAGAAATGACTGATGAACTTGGTATCTCAATTTGAAATCATGGACCGAGGAATGACATATAAACACACAATCTCTTTGAAGTAAAGATGGTCAATCCGAGCAGTATCCATAGTCTTCCTGCAAGCAAAGAAATGTGTCATTTTTGAGAATCTATCAACCACAACAAGAACTGAATCTAAGGTTCGTTGGGTGATGGGTAATCCTAAGACAAAATAGATGCTGACATTGAACCAAGGAGCTTCAGGAACATGTAAGGGAGTGTACAGGCCTGTATTGGTGAGAACCCTCTTAGGCCGCTGACACACAAAACATAGGTCTATAAAGTGAGCCACATTGCTGGTCAACTTAAGGCAATAAAAATTGACAAAGATGAGGGTTAACATCTTATCAAATCCAAAATTGTTGGTTAGTCCTAGGAAGACCATACCAGTTCCACTGTACAAAATTTTTGTACAAGTGTCGAACCTTTCCTAAAATAACCTATTGTGTTCTTTAGAAATTAAATTAGGAATCGCAGATGGAACTTAATATCATTGATTCCAAATTTAACTTATCTGTTCTTAATGATTTAGATTTGAATCGCAAGCGAAACTTAACACTATTGATTCAAATCTACCTAAGTTATTAATTCCATAAATATTAATTTCCAAAATTGGCTTCCAGGACTGCATGGCGAGGCACATGACCTTCTTGGATATGGGAGCAACCACCACCGCCTAGGCAAAGTTTTTTAAGGAAAGCTAATATTTATTTCCTTAAATAACTCTAGGTTAACTAAAAAGAACAATCGAATCACAAATTCAAAAAAGAAGAAAATACAAACTCGAAAAAACTATTTCGAAAACTCTAGAATCATATGCCTCTTGTGGTTGGTATTTCCATAAATAATAATACAAAGAAAACTAGTATGATGCGGAAAATAATTACTAGTTATACCTTTCTTTGTAAGCAAAAATAACCTCTTGATCTTCTACCGTATTCCTCTTCTAACCTCAGACATTGTGTGGGCAACGATCTTCCAAGATGAGAACCACCAAGCACCTTCTTCTTCCTTCTAGGTTTCGGCCACCACAATTCTCCAAGAGAAGTAGAGGTCCGGCCACCACCACCAAGCTTCAAGGGATGCAAGAAACAAAACCTCCTTTCTCTCCTTCATCTCCTAGCTAGAACCGGCCACCATCAAGAGCTCCAAGAGGGGTTGCTGCCGGCCACAAGAAGAAGAGAAGAGGGAGAAGCTAGGGCCGGCCACCAAGGAGGAAAAGAGAGGAGAAGAATAATAGAGTCGTTAGCCATGAAGGCACCTATACCCCCTCTTTTATAATCCGTGGTCTTGGCAAATAAGGAAATTTAAATAAAAACTTCCTTAATTCTTTTGCCATGAAAAGGAAAATTTATTTAATTAAAAATAATTTTCTCTTTTCAATTTACAATGTCCAACCACTAATAAAATCTCCAAGCAAATAAAATTTTAAATACAAATTAAAACTTCCTTATTTGCTTCCGGAAATTTATAAAAATTTTTTCAATAATTTTTCCCTTCATGGTGGATTATAAAAAGGAAATTTTATAAATTAAAACTTTTCTTTTAAACATGTGGATAAAAAAAAAGTTATCTCTAAAAAATTAAAATCTCTTTCAATCTACAAATAAGGAAAGATATCAAATCTTTTCTTAATCTTTTGTAGAAACTTATAAAAGAGAATATATAATTTTTAAACTCTCTTTTAAATCATGAACATGGTTAAAAAGGAAAGTTTTCTCAAAATTAAAATCTACCTTTCAATCTACAAATAAGGAAAGATTTCAAATCTTTTCTTAATCTTTTGTAGAAAACTCTAAAAGGAAAGATTTAAATTTCAAACTCTCTTTTAAAACCATGATATCCACATAAGAAATAATTTTAATAAAAATCCCTTTTTAATATGATGTGGCCGGCCACCTAAGCTTGGGCTCCAAACTATTGGCCGGCCACCTTAAGGCTCAACCTTTAGGTTTGGCCGACCCTAAGCTTGAGCTTCAAGCTTGGCTTGGCCGACCCCAATAGGTTGGGTAAGAAGGTGGGTATGTGGTGGGTATAAATTTCTATATACAAGAGGCTACGATAGGGACCGAGAGGAGGAATTGGTTTTGGTCTCCCGATGAAATTAAGCATCCCGTGTTCGCCCCGAACACATAACTTAATTTCATCAATAATAATTCATACCACTAAAGAACTATTATTGAACTACCGCACCAATCCCAAATTATATTTTGGGCTCCTTCTTATTATGAGTATGTTAGTCTCCCTGTGTTTAAGATGTCGAATGTCCACTAATTAAGTGAGTTACTGACAACTCATTTAATTAATATCTTAGTCCAAGAGTAGTACCACTCAACCTTATCGTCATGTCGGACTAAGTCCACCTGCAGGGTTTAACATGACAATCCTTATGAGCTCCTCTTGGGGACATTATCAACCTAGATCACTAGGACACAATTTCCTTCTATAATCAACAACACACACTATAAGTGATATCATTTTTCAACTTATCGGGCTTATTGATTTATCGAACTAAATCTCACCCATTGATAAATTAAAGAAATAAATATCAAATATATGTGCTTGTTGTTATATTAGGATTAAGAGCACACACTTCCATAATAACTGAGGTCTTTGTTCCTTTATAAAGTCAGTATAAAAGAAACGACCTCTAATGGTCCTACTCAATACACTCTAAGTATACTAGTGTAATTATATAGTTAAGATAAACTAATACCTAATTACACTACGACCTACCAATGGTTTGTTCCTTTCCATCTTGGTCGTGAGCTACTGTTTATAATTTATAAAGAACCGATAACATGATCTTCTGTGTGTGACACCACATACTATGTTATCTATAATATAAATTAATTAAACATCTACATTTGCCATAAATGTAGATATTTGACCAATGTTATTCTTATTTCTAGATAAATATTTATACCAAAAGCTAGGCTTTTAGTATACACTCTAACAATCTCCCACTTATACTAAAAGACTAAGCTGTCATATCTGCTGCCATACATCTGATTCCCAACCCTTCAACATGCCCATCAAAAGCTCTTGCCTTAAGGGTCTTAGTGAAAAGATCTATAGGTCATCATCTGATGCAATCTAGGCGGCAACAACTTCTCCTCGTTTATACGATTTCTCGTATTGGGTGGTACTTGTGCTCTATTGTGTTTACTCGCCTTATGGACTTATGGTTTCTTCGAGTTTGCTACTGCACCATTATTATTACAATAAATTGTAATAATTTCTGGGTAAACCAGAAAATATGTCTAAGTCCATCATGAAATATCTGAGCCATACAACTTCTATGACTGCCTAAGAGGCTGCCACTTACTCAGCTTCTATGGTGGAGTCCGAAAAAACACCTTTGCTTATCACTCTTCCATAGTTATGACTTTACCTCCTAAACTAAACACAAAACCCCGAGGTCGACTTACTATTGTCCCTATCCGATTGGAGGTCAAAATCCGTGCAACCCACAGGGACCAAATTATCTGCCTTGTAAGCTAGCATATAATCTCCAGTGCCTCTAAGGTACTTTAATATATGCTTTACCGCAGTCCAATATCCTTGTCTAGGGTTAGTTAGATATCTGCTAACTATGCCCTTGACAAAATAGATTTCTGATCTCGTGCATAGCATACATTAGGCTTCTGACAGCTGAAGCATAAGGAACTGCCTTCATTTCCTCTATCTACTTTGATGTCTTCGGAGACATCTCTTTAGATAAAGCTACTCCATGCCTAAAAAGTAAGAAACCTTTTCTTGGAGTTCTGCATGCTAAAACGAGCTCATTGTATGAAGCTTGGGATAAGCATAACATTCTTTTCCTTGCGATCCCTTTGATCCCAAGAATATATGCATTCTCCTAAGTCCTTCATATCGAATTGTTTGGACAACATACCCTTACTTCTGACAACACTTTGATATTGTTTCCAACTATCAAAAATGTTATCTACGTATAGTACAAGAAATACCACCACGTTTCTATCACATTTCTTATATACACAAAACTCATTCGGTTATAAAATAAATCCATAGGCCTAGATTACTTTATTAAACTGGATATTCCAAGACCTTAAAGCTTTACTTCAGTCCATAGACTGATTAAGCTTACATACTAGATGCTCTTTGCCCTTTGCAATGAACTTCTTTGGTTGCTTTATATGGATGCATTCTTCAAGACTTCCATAAAGGAAAGCTGTCTTGTCATCCATTTGCCTAATCTCATAGTCTATATGAGCAGCAATAGATAAAAGAATCAAGATAGAATTAAGCATGGCTACCGATAAAAGGTTTCCCTTTTTTAACAAGCCTTGCTTTGAAAATTTCCACTTTCCCATCAATCCCTTTTTTCTATTGTAGACATATTTTCACCCAATGGCTTTTACACCATTTGGTGATTCTATAAGCTCCCAGAATTTTATTAGAATACATATATTCTAATTCTGTATTCATTGCTCTTTGCCAAGATGCTGCATCTTTATCTTGGAGTGCTTCATCATGTGTCCGAGATCAGGCTCATGTTCATTTGGGATCAAGTCCAAAGACTCTCCCAAAACATGAATCTTTTAGATTGTTTGGCAACCCTCCCACTACGATGAGGTACTATCTATAATTGTGTATCAATTGTGATACGTGTTGCAGTTTCTTGTGATATTTCATCTTGTACAGTTGGTACTAGATTAGACGTGTCTTTTATTATTTTCTTAAGAACAAATTTTCTTATGGGCTTGTGGTTCATTATATAGTCTTCTTCTAAAATCGGTCATTGATGCTAACAACGACCTTCTAATTTTTAAGACTATAAACTTACTTTTGTTTATCTAGGATAACCTACAAACAAGTGAACTCCTATCCAACTTATCATTGTCTCTCTTTAACATATGTGCTGGACTACCCGAATCCGAATATGCTTCAAAATAGATTTACACCTATTCAGCAATTCTATATGAGTAGAGAGTTCTGACTTGGAAGGTACTATGTTCACTTTCATTTTTAGAGTATATCCTTAAAATGAATTTGGTAATTTTCTGAATAACTCATCGTCTATCTAATTATTCCATAAGAGCCTTATACCTTCTTTCTACTACACCATTCTGTTGGGGTGTACTAGGTATAATTAGTTGGGATTGAGTCCCGACTTCTGATAAGTGACTCCTAAATTGTCCCAAGAGATACTTGCCACTACGATCTTACCATAGTGACTTGATAATTTTACTTTAACGTTTCTCCGCATCAGCCTTGTACTCTTTGAACTAATCAAAGCACTTAGTCTTGCGGCACATCAAGTAAATGTATTTGTATCTTGAATAGTTGTCTATAAAATAGACGAAATATTCGATACTACCTCTTGTCTAGATAGTCATAGAATCACACAAATCAGAATGAACCAATTCCAATATATCTTTGGCTCCATACCCCTTAGACTTAAAAGCCTTTTGGTTATCTTTCCTTCCAAGTAAGACTCGCAGGTTGGAAAGATTTCCACTACCAATGAACCCAAGAGTTCATTGGTTATTATCCTTTAAATCCTACTCAAGTTAATATAACCTAGCCTTAGATGCCAAAAATATGATTGATTCATTTCTGAAGGTTACTTTCTCTTAAAGTTAGAAGATGTGTTACTAATTTCCATTTGTTGCATTGTGGGAGTTATTGGATTTACAAATTGTCAACCAACGTACCAGAACAGATAACTTACCTCTTTTTCTTGATAACAACTTTGTTATTAAAAGAGGCAGAATATCAAGTTCTTTGAATAGTTTAGAAACTGAAAGCTATTTCTTTCTAAACTTGGTACGTAAAGACAATTACTCAAAAATCCATGTTTTATTCTTATCAAAAGATAAACATCTCCCACTGCAACAGCTGCCACTTTTACAACAGTGCCCATGTGGACGGTGTTTTTATTTTCATTTAGTTGTTGGGTTTCCTGGAACCCTGCAATGAATTGCGGACATGATTAATGGCATCTGTATCTACACTCCAGGTTCTGGTAGATAACACCACTAAACATGTTTCAACTAATGAATTAAATACACCTATATTGTTCTTAGTTCTAAGAAGACAGTCTACCTTAATGTCCAAGTCCTATTTCCAATTATTACAATTGGGACTACTAAGTCTTTTCTATAGTATAACAACTAGGGAATTGACAAACATTTTAAATCCTAAGAATCACAAAAATATTTGGTCAAGGTCAACTCCTTAAAATCCCCGTGAATTTTGTATGCCACGATAGTGTGGACGTATACAAAATCAAAGAGGAGATTTTATCCATTAATTTTATTATCTCGTCAACTTTACTTTATGATGAATAAAATTAATAGTTAATCTGTCTTTGATCAAATATTTGGTCAAAACTTTTGAATTTAAAATAACATTGATTCCTCAAACAATATTATTTAAATTCACCAACACTTCAAACACCGTGAATTTTGCATGCCACGATAGTGTGGACGTATACAAAATTAAACATTTGTAAGAGGAGGGTTTTATCCATTAATTATCTTGTCAATAAATCTTTATGACAAATAAAATTACCTCAAACACCATGAATTTTGTATGCCACGATAGTGTGGACGTATACAAAATTAAACATTTGTAAGAGGGGTTTTTAATTTTATTATCTTGTCAACCTATTTATTTGACAAATTAATAGTTGGTTTTCTTCGGTCAAACAAATAATAGCAGTGACTCCGATGGGGAGGATACTATTAGACGTGCCTAAGTGTATACCATTACTTGACACTAAGTCCATTAATAAGATAGTGCCCCTTCCGATGGGGAAGATCACACGCTCTTAATTAACTTCCTATAGTCATCCAAAATGGAAGTTTGATCTAGTGATCCGCAAACAAGCTCATCCGATATGGAGGAAGGCAGTCAGAGCCAACGCGCAAGCTTGTTGCATCACTTACAAACCAGTAATGGAGACCGTGGAATTTATTAAAATAAATCCCTCTCCCACTTAGTTATTTAAAGTGAGGAATTTTAAACTATCCTAGTATACATCACATGCATACATACACATCACAGTAAATAAAAGCAATAAATATGAAAAATTATTTTCCAACTATTATGGCCTTTTTCCATCACTATCTTCCGTGTGCTCCAACCCTAGCTGCTGCCATCTTTAGCCACCACCATCGGGTCGAGTCGTTGCATCCATCTTGCTTCTTATTCCGCTGCGCCTCTGGTGCTCCAAAAGTACCACGCCTCGCAAGAATCCGATCTGCGACAAAAATAGAATTTTACATATATCGATCCTATATTCCACGAGGGAATGTACATGTAATCTAGATCGAAAATAAAATTCTAAAATCCTAGGGCTAATATAGCTCTTGCTGTATTAGTTACATACAATCATGCACATACAAAATAATGCCCTTGACATGTCCAAGGGTCCAATCACACACAACATCTATAAGCCATAATAGTTGGAGCCTGCAAGCACAAAGTTAGCACATCCTACTATTATCCTGCCTAAATTATGTATGGCATGTGCATAACCTAATTTGAAAACCAAACACACAGAGGCAAACCCTAGCTCTGATACCAATTGTTGGTTAGTCCTAGGAAGATCATACCGGTTCCACTGTACAAAATTTTTGTACAAGTGTCGAACCTTTCCTAAAATAACCTATTGTGTTCTTTAGAAGTTAAATTAGGAATCGCAGACGGAACTTATCATCATTGATTCCAAATTTAACTTATCTATTCTTAATGGTTTAGATTTGAATCGCAAGCGAAATTTAACACTATTGATTCAAATCTACCTAAGTTATTAATTCCATAAATATTAATTTCCAAAATTGGCTTCCAGGACTGCATGGCGAGGCACATGGCCTTCTTGGATATGCGAGCAACCACCACCACCTAGGTAAAGCCTTTTAAGGAAAGCTAATATTTATTTCCTTAAATAACTCTAGGTTAACCAAAAAGAACAATCGAATCACAAATTCGAAAAAGAAGAAAACACAAACTCGAAAAAACTATTTCGAAAACTCTAGAATCATATGCCTCTTGTGTTTGGTATTTTCATAAATAACTATACAAAGAAAACTAGTATGATGCGGAAAACAATTACTAGTTATACCTTTCTTTGTAAGCAAAAATAACCTCTTGATCTTCTACCGTATTCCTCTTCTAACCTCAGACGTTGTGTGGGCAACGATCTTCCGAGATGAGAACCACCAAGCACCTTCTTCTTCCTTCTAGGTTTCGGCCATTACAATTCTCCAAGAGAAGTAGAGGTCCGGCCACCACCACCAAGTTCCAAGGGATGCAAGAAACAAAGCCTCCTTTCTCTCCTTCATCTCCTAGCTAGAACCGGCCACCATCAAGAGCTCCAAGAGGGGTTGCCGCCGGCCACAAGAAGAAGAGAAGGAGAAGCTAGGGCCAGCCACCAAGGAGGAAAAGAGAGGAGAAGAATAATAGAGTCGTTAGCCATGAAGGCACCTCTACCCCCTCTTTTATAATCCTTGGTCTTGGCAAATAAGGAAATTTAAATAAAAACTTCCTTAATTCTTTTTCCATGAAAAGGAAAATTTATTTAATTAAAAACAATTTTCTCTTTTCAATTTACAATGGCCGACCACTAATAAAATCTCCAAGCAAATAAAATTTTAAATACAAATTAAAACTTCCTTATTTGTTTCCGGAAATTTATAAAAATTTATTCAATAATTTTTCCCTTCATGGTGGATTATAAAAAGGAAATTTTATAAATTAAAACCTTTCTTTTAAACATGTGGATAAAAAGAAAGTTATCTCTAAAAAATTAAAATCTCTTTCAATCTACAAATAAGGAAAGATATCAAATTTTTTCTTAATCTTTTGTAGAAACTTATAAAAGAGAATATATAATTTTTAAACTCTCTTTTAAATCATGAACATGGTTAAAAAGGAAAGTTTTCTCAAAATTAAAATCTACCTTTCACTCTACAAATAAGGAAAGATTTCAAATCTTTTCTTAATCTTTTGTAGAAAGCTATAAAAGAAAAAATTTAAATTTCAAACTCTCTTTTAAAACCATGATATCCACATAAGAAATAATTTTAATAAAAATCCATTTTTAATATGATGTAGCCGGCCACCTAAGCTTGGGCTCCAAGCTATTGGTCGGCCACCTTAAGGCTCAACCTTTAGGCTTGGCCGACCCTAAGCTTGAGCTTCAAGCTTGGCTTGGCTGGCCCCTATAGGTTGGGTAAGAAGGTGAGTATGTGGTGGGTATAAATCTCTATATACAAGAGGCTACGATAGAGACCGAGAGGAGGAATTGGTTTTGGTCTCCCGATGAAATTAAGCATCCCGTGTTCGCCCTGAACACATAACTTAATTTCATCAATAATAATTCATTCCACTAAAGAACTATTATTGAACTACCGCACCAATCCCAAATTATATTTTGGGCTCCTTCTTATTATGAGTATGTTAGTCTCCCTGTGTTTAAGATGTCGAATGTCCACTAATTAAGTGAGTTAGTGACAACTCATTTAATTAATATCTTAGTCCAAGAGTAGTACCACTCAACCTTATCGTCATGTCGGACTAAGTCCACCTGCAGGGTTTAACATGACAATCCTTATGAGCTCCTCTTGGGGACATTATCAACCTAGATCACTAGGACACAATTTCCTTCTATAATCAACAACACACACTATAAGTGATATCATTTCCCAACTTATCGGGTTTATTGATTTATCGAACTAAATCTCACCCATTGATAAATTAAAGAAATAAATATCAAATATATGTGCTTGTTATTATATTAGGATTAAGAGCACACACTTCCATAATAACTGAGGTCTTTGTTCCTTTATAAAGTCAGTATAAAAGAAATGACCTCTAATGGTCCTACTCAATACACTCTAAGTGTACTAGTGTAATTATATAGTTAAAATAAACTAATACCTAATTACACTATGACCTACCAATGGTTTGTTCCTTTCCATCTTGGTCGTGTGCTACTGTTTATAATTTATAAAGAACCGATAACACGATCTTCTGTGTGTGACACCACACACTATGTTATCTACAATATAAATTAATTGAACATCTACATTTGTCATAAATGTAGATATTTGACCAATGTGATTCTTATTTCTAGATAAATGTTTATACCAAAAGCTAGGCTTTTAGTATACACTCTAACAAAAATGTCTCTCATTATGAAGCTCACTCATGATCTATCGTCTCAGAGAGTAATCTAGAACACACAACTGTAACTCTCAAAATATATAGTCATTATGTAAAATAAAATCATGTCGGTGACGTTCATGTTGTTAGAATTTGAGGGATATCCTAAGGTAATCACCTTACAATTTTTACTATTTATTTAATAAATATAGACTCACTATTTGAGTGCATATTATATGTTTGATTATTTTAAACTCATTTACTGAATGTCCACAATATAATTCATAGCATGAGAGAATTTGTGATTGAATTGCAACTAGTGATTATCTCTACATGTGCAATTATGAATGTATTAAAATTTTCCTAGTCGTCGAATTGAAGCATTTGGACATTATCAATTCTATAAGACTAGTACGGGTTATACTCCTTGGTTCGCCAAGCAACTGTTTTCTCACTGGCTGGAGACATTGGGATGTTGAGAGTTAAACGTGGATGTTAGTTATAGTAACTAGTTTATTGGAGTGACTCGCTGTAAGACTTCATATGTTTCTCTACATATATAGAGATAGATATGTCTGTGAAGTTCTTACTGCAGCACGAGTGCAAGGTTCCTTCGACTTGAGGTATACAAGTCATCTTGGTCATGGAGGCTTATGACATCTTAAGCAACCATCTCATCGAGGTGTGGACCCGAGATGATTGAGTATAAGTTGAAGTGCCCGAAGATGTTTGGATAACCTATAGAGAATTCACCGTTCTTTGCGAGGAGACGTATACTCTATGGTCACTCGTTAGGTGTATTATTCAAAGTCTTTGGCCAAAGCATCACATGTTAAGAGTATGTGACTCTTGTACACATGTACGAGTAATTTGAATCCGTAGAACGAGGAAGTATTACTTGGGCTATGTGTGACATAGTCAGCGTAGTGGGGACAAGACACATAGACCATGTCATGAACCAAGTGAGTATAAGACGAGTGAAAGGAACGAGGTGTTGGCGCAGCAGAGAGATATGAATAACTTGAAAAAGAAATAAGAACATTTCTCGTTCTTTCAACTCTAATTAAAAAGAAACTATAATAATAAATGAAAACAACAACTAAAAAAATGAGACACCAGATTTACTTGGTTATAACCTACGTGGTTGTTAATCCAAGATCAATAAGAGCACTAACAAAAAATCTCCTTTGTTGAAGGCGGTGAAGCCTCTTACACTCGTTGTCAGCTTAGTAAGTTGCTTGAAAATTAAAACAAGAGTTGATTCCTATTTCCTAGGTCCAGGGGTTTATTTATAGCCTTTGAAAAATATTATCTGTGGCTGGAAGACGCCTTTCATAGGGCTAAAAGGTGCCTCTAGTGAGGCAGTAGTGGATAAGAGTTTATCCACTGCCAATGCTAAAATAAGCCTGGTAGAAGGTGTTGGGACTTTCGGGCCGCAAAAATCGCTTTTTGAGTTGCGGAAACCCCGAAGTCTTGCCACCAAATCCGTGCGAAGATTAAAATAAATTCATGTACTTGTTTCTATCCTAGATCTACTCTAGATCTACATGGTAGAGAGTTTATACCTTTGATGCGAAGCCCTTCGCTTATCCCACTCGCCCAAGGTTGCCGGATCTCAAGAGTGTCAAGTGAATACTCCTCTATATGTATTCACACGAACAACGAGATGGAGAAAAGACACTAGAGTGTGCTAGCACTCTTTGTGGCTCACGACAATGGAGGAAGAGGGAGAGTAGAGAGGAAAAGGTGAGGAAGAAGAAGAAGTGAATGAGCACACAATTGCATTCACTTGCAATCAAGTGGCCAGCCACTTCATGGAGAGGTTATAAACCTCCATGGGATACCAAGAGTCATGGCTCTTGGTCTCCCTCATGAGGTGGCACACACATAAGCCAACCTTGATGATATGGCACATCATCATTGGCCGGCCCTATGCCAAGTCATAATGACATGACATTTGGTCAAGTCAAGGTCAAGTCACACTTGACTCTTCATCTTCCGTCTCAAGTCAAGTCAAACTTAACTTAAATTCTCCCATGGTTGATCAAATATAACCATTGATTCAAGCCAATTTGATTTAATGAATCTCTATTCATTAAACTAAATTGATTTAATGAGTCATAATCTAAATTAGACTCATTGGACACATGAATCAAATTGAGTCCAACTCAATTAGTCTAATTTGGATTACTCTTAATCTAATTTGGTTCATCATATGAACCTAATCCTCTTGGTTCATCATATAAACCCATTCTCCATCTAATTGCCCTTTGTGTGTGACCCTATAGGTTCTTGTAACATTGACAATGCTCCTAAACCCATTTAGAAGCATAAGTAATGAGCGGTATCTAGCAACACATCATTACTATCCAAGTTACAAAAATGTTGAGATCCAACATCACCTTGTGACTACTAATTGTGACCCTTCACAATATATGATAATGTCCTTCTATCCTTGACATCTAGATTAATTAAATTGAGGCATAGACCATGCACTACAACAAAAACACTCATAGACATCGGTTTTCCACCGGTGTCTATTACATTTTCGACCGATGTCTATGAAGGCGATGTAAAAGGTCTGCCATTTTAGACATCGGGTTAAAACCGGTGTAGTATCACTTAACGACATCGGGGGTAAAACCGATGTAATATTATATGTTAATAACACCAGTTTTGGCAGTGGTATACAACCGATGTAATATTAGTTAATGACACCGATTTTACAGCGGTGGAAAACCGATGTAATATCAGTATTGTTTAACGACACAAATTCGATTTCCGAAACAGTGAAAACCCGTCAGTATCCAAGAAAATACACAAATATTCATAAATTATACAAATATTCTTATTCCAATAGTATCCATAAAATACACAAATATTCACAAATTACATAAATATTCTTCTTACAACAGTATCCATAAAATACACAAATATTCTTTTTACATCAAAATCTAATAGATATTGTACACATCAAGGTAGAACATCATGAGTCAAAAATCAAGCTGAGGCTACATTAAATTATGAGAATAAGAATATGTTCAACTTGCTATACTGCTCCATTCTTCTTGCGCCTTTCATTTCCCTGATCTCACCACTTTTCACCTTCAAATGGCTAGTTTTCTGAGTTAAAACATCCACTGTTCTAATATGTCAAACAAAAGTATCATTTGGTCTACTTAACTACAGCAAATAACAAAAATAGAAGAAATATACATGCTGTAGAAGTCCTAGAATATCACCATCAGAAAGAAAAGATCACACTTGGTGGACATAAAACCTCAAACATATCCAGCAAACTACCTCTTGCAGTTCCCTCTTGACATTTTCTAGCCCACCAATATCATCCCAGCTGACATTTGGTACTTCAACAACCTGATCAAAACCCAACAAACTATCAGCATATCTCAAGGTAGAAATAGAAGTGGTTTTTAGGCCATTCATCAACATATGACAGTAAACACAAGTTACCAACCAAACACAAGTTTAATTTCTTGAGTTGAACACCAATGCCAAATTTATCATTTTCAATTCTTGCAGCAACAATTTATTTTAAAAATTCATGTAGATAATCATATTTAGAAGGAAAAAACTAACTGAAAATGATTACTGATCCTGTCCGAATCGCCGAACCAAAGGACGCTGGGCACGTGGCGCACTCCTAGTCGATGGTGTAGGCCTCCGTCTGGTAGCACGAATCTCCGGCGAACCTGCACAGAAGTCGGGCCGGGAAAGGGTTCCCGGCGGCGACCCTCCGACGCTCAAGTCAGGCAAGCGAGTGGTGGAAAAAGTGGCTCCAAAGCTTGTAGAATGCGTACCTTCGGCGAAGTATGCGGCTCTTTATATAGAGCGGTGAAAGAGCTACTACACGTACACCTAGGCGCGTACATGTCCGCAGCCCATACCTCGGTATGTTTCTGTCAGAAAACTTACCTGACACCATACTGCTATAGTCCGATCACGTATTCGATGGGACAACAGAACACCTTGTTGTCAGACTTAGAGTATGGCCTAGCCATAGGACTTGACGGCTGTCAGAAGATGTTCCTATCCTTCACCCACCGCCCGGCCGGGACGTCCGTCCGGCCGGCCGACGCGAAGAGCGTCGTCCGGACGACCTTAATTCCCTGCGCCGGCCGGCCGGCGCGCCCATTATGTCCTACCTTCTCTTAGGCCTTCCGCTCGGTCATTATTTACTGTTTCATTGAGCGTCGGAACCCCGACCCCTGTCAGGGCGTCTTTCACTATCAGACGTTTACGGGCAGGCCGATCGGCCTGCCCTTTTTTCATGCGTCCGGTCGGCTCACCCTTCTTGGACCACCTTTGACCTCCACGTGGCGTTGACCCCTCGTTAGGGGGTCCCGGGCTCTTACCACCGGATCACTTGCCTTCCCCTCGAGTCTAGTCGAAGGAGGCGAAGTCCGACTGACTGGACTGCCGATCTGACTGAGCAATGATCGCTGCATTGGGCCGCTCGGCCAGGCATAAGGATGCTCGTCCGTTCGGTGGTATCTTGTCCGTGCCTTGTGTTTTCTTGGAATCCATGTCCGATGCTCTCCCCTACTATCCATCACGTGCGCTGCGCACGGTAAAGGGAGCTCATTAAATGCGGCCAGTATCCCGCTGACATGTGGCGATCGTGCGTTTATCAGCGTATGGCGGTGGCGTCACTTCCGATGGGACAGCCGCCGTTTGAAATGAACGGCTGGATGACGACCTTGATATCGGTGACCTGAATCGGACGGTGGAAATTGATGGCGGCCGCCTATATAAAGCTCCCGACCCCTGCTCTTCGCCGCATTTCGACCTCCTTGTTTCCAGACATCCCGCTGCTCCTCCTTTCGTCGGCGACCCTGCGTTTCGGCTTTCCGGCGACCCTACAGCTTCTTCAGACCATCTTCCTTGCTCGTAAGACCCTTTTTCTCGCTCCCAACGTTTTCTTCTTTCTGTTAATCGTCTCCTTCAGTCGGTTTCTATCCATTCCTTGCTTGAACCTTCCCCTTTTGTCCCGCATTCTTGTCTTTCGATCATGACTAGTACTTCGCAGTCGACCGGCGGTGCTTCGGGTCTTTGGTATTCGACCATGGAAAGCCGGTTCGACGAGGAGGACGCCTTGCGCCTCACTCGAACCTATGACCTGCCGACCGACCACCAAATAGTGTTAGCCACACCGGCCGACCGACCTCATGAACCGCCGTCCGACACCGTTCTTTTCTTCCGAGACCAATTTCTGGCCGGACTGCGTTTTCCACCCCACAAGTTTTTCTTACAATTTTGCAATTATTTTCGCATTCCGCTCGGCCAGGTAGTTCCCAACTCTATTAGGCTGCTGAGTGGAGTGATAGTTTTGTTCAAACTGAACCGCATCCCCTTAGACACAAAAATTTTCCACTACTTCTACTATCCCAAGCAGGCCGAGTGGGGAACTTTTGTTTTTCAATCTAGGATAGGTTTCGTCCTCTTTGATGGCATGCCGAGCTCCAACAAACATTGGAAGGAGCACTTTTTCTATATACGTTTTCCCGAGCGGCCAACTTTTGGTACCAAGTGGCAGACGGCGATGCCGGCGCAACCGGAGCTCGGCAAATTTAGAGGCGACGCGGCCTACCTTCATGCAGCCGAACGGCTAGTTGGTCAGCGCTATCATATTGACAAGCTACTCCTCCCGGGAGTCATGCACATATTCGGCTTGTCTTCTACCCCCGCCGATCTGCCCTGCAGCATGAGTAAGTTCCCTTATCTTCCCGTTTATTTTGTTCTAACTGATTTATTTCTTGCTTCCGCAGCTGAAGTCATGTGGCGTGCTAAGGCGACCGAGAAGCTCAAATTGAAAGCCGCTCAGATTGAGGCGGTGACGAACAAGGAGGTCGCCGAGCAGGGCCTTGATCCAGCCGCTCCGACCGGCGAATTAGGCGAGGGGACACAGGATGCCCCTGAAGCCTTAGCAGCTACTACCTCTCACGACGAGGCAGCGGGTGGCACAGAACCTTCTACCCAAGCCGAGGTGGAGGGCCGTTCAGCCGACGATGTTCCGCTAGTCACTCGGAAGCGCCGCTGACCGGAATCTGCGTCTGCCTCCACTCCACTTGATGAGCCACAGCCCGAGCAGGGCGCGGATGCTCCGATGTTGTCCGGGACGGTTTCCCTCGAGAGTACTCCGACCCCACATGGCTCTCCGAGGGCCAGCTTTGAGGTGCTGCCATCCAGCCCTTCTAGAACTCTGCGCCGTATCAGGCGTTTGGGCGAGCTTCCCTCCTCGTCCGCCGGTAAGGCCGATGCCTCTCAGAGCGAGCCGAGCGGCTCGAATTTAATTAAGACCGTTCTGCGCCTCCCCTCAGAGGAATACATGGCTGCTGCTGATCGGCCAGTGGTCCCCGAGCAGCAGATCACCTTGACGGGCCCTCTTGCAAAAGCTTGGGAAGACGCTCGGCGCCGCATAAAAGCGATGACTCCTAGGCAGCTCGGCGACAGCAACCTCCAACAGGCCACCGGAGTATGCTCTTCTTCTTTATTCGTGTAGTTGAATTAAGTTTTTAACTTATTCACCTTTGCTCGTAGAACTGGGTGGAGCAGATTGCCACTAGCAATCGGTTGGCCGAGCTGGAGGATGAACTGAGAAAACTTAAAGCCGCCGGGGACAACCAACAATCGACGGCCGCTCTGGAGAAGGCCAAAAAATTACTGGAAGCCGAACGGAAAAGAGCTTTCGATCTGGCGAGCAAGGTCGTTCGGCTTGAGGCGATGATCAAGCAACGAGATAAGGAGATCAAGACGGCGACCACCCGGAAGTGCCAGGCCATCGATGATATGGACCGAATGAAGGTGGAGATCCGAGGGCTGGAGCAACTCATCAAGGATCTGGATGCTCTGCTGGCTACCGAGAAGGAGAGCCGCTCGGCCGATCTCCAAAGATTTGATGGAGACTTGAAGGATCTCCAAGCCGCCAGCGACGCTGCCCACGCCGCGCTCAAAGAATATCAAGAGGGGGAGTCGGCCCGTTCTGACGAAGTGAGGAAGGCGTATCTCCGCTCGGAAGATTTCGGAGAGAAGTTTACCGACAAGATATCCCTCACTTTCGAAGAAGCGATCAAGGCGGCGGTGGATTACCTGAAGACCAAGGGCCATCTGCCCGCCGAGCTGGCCATCCCCCCCGAGGACCTCGCGACCGTGATGGGCGCCATCCCCGACACTCTTTTTGACTTTGACGCGTGATAAGCGTTTTTTCTGTGTATGAACTTTTTTGTATTCCAGCCGTTCGGCCCAACTTTTTTTGGTCCACCCAGTGTATAATAGATAATCTTTTCTGTTCCTTCAACTTCTGTTTTGGCAAGAAATTTTTCTCTCGTCACGACTGAAGTGTTCTTTAAAACTCTTCCGCTCGGCACCACGCTCGGCACCACGCTCTACCAGACAAGTCGATTGTTTTTAATGTCTTTTATCATGCGACTGAGCAGCCGCTCGGCGTTCTAACGAAGCCGCTCGGCGTTTACACGCTAATATCTTTTAACTTCTACCGACCAACTTTTGCTCTGTGCCTTACCCCTAAAGGGGTTTTCCGTACACATTTGATAAGCGAGCCGCTCAGCCGTATGTTGGTCTTAACGACCAGGCTATCGTTGATCGTATCATGTGAATGGCTATCCGCTCAGACGTTTATAGACGCCGGCTCGTCTCTCGATATTTAACGTCGGAGCTCGACGGTCTTCGCCGGCTCGACCGCCGGCTCGTCTCTCGATATTTAACGCCGGAGCTCGACGGTCTTCCGCCGGACGTTTATAGACGCCGCGTCTCTCCATATTTAACGCTGGAGCTCGACGGTCTTCCGCCGGACGTTTATAGACGCCCACTCGTCTCTCGATATTTAACGCCGGAGCTCGACGGTCTTCCGCCGGACGTTTATAGACGCCGGCTCGCCTCTTGATATTTAACGTCGGAGCTCGACGGCCTTCCGCCGGACGTTTATCCGCTCGTCTCTTGATATTTAACGCCGGAGCTCGACGGTCTTCCGCTCGGACGTTTATCGCCTGCCTCGATATTTAACGTCGGAGCTCGACGGTCTTCCGCTCGGATGTTTATAGACGCCGGCTCGTCTCTCGATATTTAACGTTGGAGCTCGACGGTCTTCCGCTCGGACGTTTATAGACGCCGGCTCGTCTCTCGATATTTAACGTCGGAGCTCGACGGCCTTTACGGCTAACTTTGATACTGCCGATCGGCGGAACCCTTGGCCATCCTTTGAATTAATTTCGCTTCCTGCATTACAAGGACACGGGCGACTAGCATATACACAAGAATGAGTTACATTCGTGCACTTTTCATCCAGCTCGATAAGGCTGGAGATGATTTGCACTCCACGGTCGATCCAGCTGCCGTCCGTCTTCATCTTCCAAATAATATGCGCCCGAGCGGAGCTTTTCAATAACCTTGAAGGGGCCCGCCCACGGTGCCTCCAGTTTGCCGACGTCGCCAACCGGCTTGACTTTCTTCCAGACAAGATCGCCGACCTGGAATGATCTGGGGATTACACGGCGGTTGTAATTTTGCTTCATCCGCTGCCGGTATGCCATCAGCCGAACGGACGCCTTGGCTCGCTCCTCGTCGATCAAATCCAGCTCCATGTTCCTCCGTTCGGCGTTGTCCTCATCATAGCTCTGGATCCGGACGGACTCGACGCCGACTTCAACCGGAATAACCGCCTCACCGCCATACACCAAATGGAACGGTGTGACGCCCGTCCCTTCCTTCGGAGTCGTCCGGATGGCCCACAAGACGCCCGACACTTCATCCGGCCAACTTCCTCCCAAATGGTCGAGCTGAGCGCGCAGAATACGAAGAATTTCCCCATTGGCTACTTCGGCTTGACCGTTGCTTTGGGAATAAGCCACGGACGTGAAGTGTTGCTCGATGCCGTAGCTTTTGCACCAATCCTCTAGCACCTTCCCTGTGAATTGCCGCCCATTGTCGGAAATCAATCGGCGAGGGATGCCGAACCGACAGATGATGTGTTGCCAGATGAATTTTTTGACCATCTGTTCGGTGATTTTTGCCAGCGGCTCGGCCTCCACCCACTTGGAAAAATAATCAACTGCCACTAGTAAAAATTTCCGCTGTCCGGTCGCCATCGGGAATGGACCGACAATATCCATTCCCCATTGATCGAACGGACATGAAACTGTTGATGCCTTCATTTCCTCTGCCGGTCGGTGGTTGAAGTTATGGTACTTCTGGCATGAAAGGCATGTCGACACGATCCGAGCGGCGTCTGCTTGTAAAGTTGGCCAAAAGTACCCGGCCAAGAGGATCTTCTTGACCAACGATCGTCCGCCCGGATGCCCTCCGCATGATCCTTGATGTACTTCTTGGAGGATGTAAGCCGAGTCCCCCGAGCTCACGCATTTCAACAACAGGTGTGAGAAAGCCTTTTTGTAAAGCTGATCGCCGATGAGTGTGAACCGACCGGCTCTTCTCCTTAGCAGCTGGGCTTCATACTCATTGGATGGTGTGGCGCCCGAGCGGAGGAACTCTATGATGGGTGTCCGCCAGTCGCTCGGAAATGTGAGGCCTTCCATCCGGTCAACGTGCGCCACCAACAGTACTTTCTCAATTGCCTGCTGAATGGCGACCGGCGTTATTGAGCTCGCGAGTTTGGCTAACTCATCAGCTGCTTGATTTTCTGCTCTGGGTATCTTCTGGACAATAACTTCTCTAAAATCGGCTTTGAGCTTCTCGAAGGCTTCAGCGTAGAGCTTGAGCCGAACACTATTGATTTCGAAGGTACCAGCGAGCTGCTGAGCGGCCAACTGCGAATCTGAATGAAGCGTTACCCGACCGGCTCCTACATGCCGTGCTGCCTGCAAGCCGGCTATGAGAGCCTTATACTCCGCCTCATTGTTGGTAGCTTTATAATCCAGCCGGACGGATATGTGCATCTTTTCTTCTTGTGGGGAGAGCAGCAATATTCCAATCCCGCTTCCGAGACGAGTGGACGACCCATCCACATATATTCTCCACATAGCTTCCGGCTCCGGCCTTTGCACCTCAGTCACAAAATCGGCCAAGGATTGCGCTTTGATCGCCGAGCGGGGATGATATTGGATGTCGAATTCACTTAACTCTGTCGTCCACTTGATGAGCCGTCCGGATGCCTCTGGATTTAGTAGAACACGTCCGAGCGGACTATTGGTTTTGACAATGATGGTATGCGCCAGGAAATATGGATGAAGGCGCCAAGCTGCAAGGACCAGAGCGAAAGCTAGCTTTTCGAGCCCAGTGTAGCGAGATTCAGCATCTTTTAAAATGTGACTAAGGAAATACACAGGCTCTTCTCCGCTCGCCCTCACCAAAGCCGAGCCGATTGCCTGCTCGGTCGAGGATAGATAAATACAAAGTGGCTCACCAATAGTCGGCTTGGATAATACCGGGAGCGAATTCAGATAGGCCTTTAAATCTTCGAACGCCCGGTCGCATTCTTCGTCCCAGTGAAATTTTGTAGCCTTGCGTAAGATCTTGAAAAAAGGAAGGCTCCGGTCGGCGGTTTTGGAGATGAATCTGGACAGAGCGGTTATCCGACCGGTCAAACGCTACACTTCCCTTGTATTTCTTGGAGGCGACATATCTTGCAGAGCTTTAACCTTGCTGGGATTTGCTTCGATGACCCGTTCGGTCACTATGTACCCCAAGAAACGCCCTCCTTTTGCTCCGAACATGCACTTCTGGGGATTAAGCTTGACTCCATATTTGCGTAGCGTTCGGAAGGTTTCTTCCAGGTCCTTGAAGAGATCAGCCGCTCGGACGGACTTAATGAGAATGTCGTCCACATAAACTTCTAGATTCCGCCCGATCTTGTCTCTGAATACTTTATTCATCAAGCGCTGATACGTGGCCCCCGCATTCTTCAATCGGAACGGCATCACATTATAGCAATAAGTGCCGTCGGCTGTCACGAAGCTGACTTTTTCTTGATCTTCATGGGCGAGCGGCACTTGGTGATAGCCCTGGTAGGCGTCGAGCATACAGATTAATTCGCAGCCGGCCACAGTTGATCTATCCGGGCAGAGGATAAAAATCTTTCGGCAAGCTTTGTTGAGATCCCAAAATCTATGCACACTCTCCACTTGTTGCCCGGCTTGAGACTAATACTACGTTAGCCACCAGCTCGACCTCGCGTATATGGCCAGCTTTCAAAAGCTTTTCCACCTCCGCCGGATGATGGCATTCTGCTCGAATCTCTTTTTCTCTGCTTATCGGCCGAGGGTCCGGTCGGACATGCAACTCATGCGATGCTCGGCGAAATTCTGGCAGCTCATGTGTCGACCAGACGAAGACATCATGATTTCTTCGGAGGCATTGGATTAGCTCCTCTTTCTGCTTCTTCTCCAGATCGGACGCAATAAAAGTCGTGGCCTCCGATCGGATTAGGTGAATCTGCACTTCCTCTTTTTCTT
Organism: Zingiber officinale; assembly: GCF_018446385.1. Classification (NCBI taxonomy): domain Eukaryota; kingdom Viridiplantae; phylum Streptophyta; class Magnoliopsida; order Zingiberales; family Zingiberaceae; genus Zingiber; species Zingiber officinale. The sequence goes on along the minus strand of NC_055987.1, from coordinate 3,644,772 downwards.
CATAAATTAAAGAGGGTGGCTTTCCGGTGATGGCGTTTACCTCGATCCGGGGCGCCTTCCGAGCGGAATTGGCTTCTGCTCGGACCATCTCGATGTAGCATCGCCGAGCTGCTAGCTGATCTCCTCGTACTTCTCCCACTTTGTCCTCCACGGGAAACTTGATCTTCTGATGGAAGGTTGAGACGACCGCTCGGAATTCGCTGAGCACCGGTCGTCCTAAAATGACGTTGTAGGACGAGGGAGAGTCGACTACCATGAAGTTTGTTGTCCTTGTCCTCCTGAGCGGCTCTTCTCCCAGCGAGGTAGCCAGCCGGATCTGTCCGACCGGCTGAACTTCGTTACCCATAAAACCATAGAGCGGAGTTGTCATGAGTAACAGTTCGGCTCGATCAATTTGCAGCTGATCGAACGCCTTCTTGAATATGATGTTGACTGAGCTCCCTGTGTCAACAAACACGCGGTGAATAGTGTAATTGGCTATTACCGCTTTGATGAGCAGAGCATCATCGTGGGGTACTTCAACTCCTTCCAAGTCCCCGGGCTCGAAACTGATTTCGGGTCCACTCGCCCGCTCTCTGCTGCAGCCAACGGCATGGATTTGGAGCTGCCGGACGCTCGCCTTTCTTGCTCTGTTGGAGTCTCCTCCGGTCGGCCCGCCAGCAATAACGTTGATCTCGCCTCGGGAGGTATTGCTTTTATTTTCCTCTTCCCGAGCGGACGGTCGAGACCGTTCTCTGGACGCTCGGCGATTCTCCTGCCTTGGGGAACAGTGCCAATCGGGAGTCTGTTGCTGTCGCCTATCAGCTCGCGTCCGATCGGCTTCATGAATTCTCTGTTGCCTGTCGACTGAGGGAGACCGTCGTCCGGCATTCCGGGGTACGGGATGAGACACGAAGGGAAGACTTCGACAATCCCTTGTGTTGTGCGTATCCGTCCGGTGGAAGGAGCAGAATATCGGGGTCCATTTCTTTTTTGGCTTGGGCCGGGCGGCAGCTTACTCGACCCTTGGTCCTCTGGGCGGCTGATGAGTGGCGTGTTGTTTCCGCTCGGCCGGAGGAGCCCGCTCGGTTAGAGTTTCTTTTTCCTAGCCGCTTGTGCCTCTTCCGCGTTGATGTATTCGTTCGCCCGGTGTAGCATGTGATCCTAGTCTCCGGGCGGCTTTCGGATGAGCGATCGGAAGAAATCCCCATCCACCAGGCCTTGTGTGAAGGCATTCATCATGGTTTCCGAGGTGGCTGGAATGTCCATCGCCACTTGGTTGAACTCACGGATGTAAGCTCAAGCGATTCACGGCTTCTTGCTTGATGGCGAACAGTGCTCACGCCATTTTCCGTAGCCGATCGCCGCAAAATGGTGGAGGAAGGCCGTTCGAAATCTTTGAAGCTCGTGATGGATCCATCCGCCAATCTCCAAACCACCATCCATTTGATCCTTCGAGGTCTCAGACTTTACTCCATCCGTATTGATGGAGAGTAGTCAGAAGATCAAACTTACCCAGATGATCATCTGGGTCGGTTGTCCCATTGTACTCGCCGATCGTCGGAGGCACGTAGTGCTTTGGCAGAGGGTCTCGTAGAATAGCCTATGAAAATTGGCGATTGATCCGCTCGGGCGATGCGTCCGCTCGGGGGGCTTTCCCCTTTCTGTCATCTCGTCTAGGCATTTCATCCAAAGAATATCCCCTATCCCTATGAGCTGGTACGGCTTCAGGGGTGCGGAATAGGGCTCGATGAATTGCAACGGTGGTCGGTGGTGCTTCCGCTCGACCACCAGACGCTGATGTTGCTTCCTGCTCCGGCCGTTCGGCTATGGCTTTCTGTTTTTGCTCCATGAGCTTGGCGGCCCTTATCTCGATCAGAGCGTCGAGTTTCTCGTTCGAGAGCGTCACCATGTGTTGTCGTCCAGCCTCGTCCATTGTTGCCGATCGGATGCAGGAGCGTTCCCACAGACGGCGCCAAATTGATCCTGTCCGAATCGCCGAACCAAAGGACGCTGGGCACGTGGCGCACTCCTAGTCGATGGTGTAGGCCTCCGTCTGGTATTACGAATCTCTGGCGAACCTGCACAGAAGTCGGGCCGGGAAGGGGTTCCCGGCGGCGACCCTCCGACGCTCAAATCAGGCAAGCGAATGGTGGAAAAAGTGGCTCCAAAGCTTGTAGAATGCGTACCTCCGGCGAAGTCTGCGGCTCTTTATATAGAGCGGTGAAAGAGCTACTACACGTCCACCTAGGCGCGTACATGTCCGCAGCCCATACCTCGGTATGTTTCTGTCAGAAAACTTACCTGACACCATACTGCTACAGTCCGATCACGTCTTCGATGGGACAACAGAACACCTTGTTGTCAGACTTAGAGTATGGCCTAGCCATAGGACTTGACGGCTGTCAGAAGATGTTCCTATCCTTCACCCACCGCCCGGCCGGGACGTCCGTCCGGCCGGCCGACGCGAAGAGTGTCGTCCGGACGGCCTTAATTCCCTGCGCCGGCCGGCCGGCGCACCCATTATGTCCTGCCTTCTCTTAGGCCTTCCGCTCGGTCATTATTTACTATTTCATTGAGTGTCGGTGTCTTTCACTATCAGACGTTTACGGGCAGGCCGATCGGCCTGCCCTTTTTTCATGCGTCCGGTCGGCTCACCCTTCTTCGACGGACCACCTGGCCCTTTGACCTCCACGTGGCGTTGACCCCTCGTTAGGGGGTCCCGGGCTCTTACCACCGGATCAATTACAATTACCAAAGCAAAGACTTCCAGTTTCACGGAGGGCAGATGGGTTACTAGATCCCAAAGCAGTCTTAAAGTGTTCATTTGTAACAGACATAGAATTGAGAATCTCAGCATCAATTGATTCATCTTCTAGATCAATTATGTCCATCTTTTCACGGATACACTGGAGAGCAGCTTCAGTGCATAAAGCAGCAAGGTCAACCCCAACATAGCCATGAGTATCCTTAGCAATCCTTTCCAAATCAACCTGCATTGAATAAATCAAATTTCATAACTTGGACATTCACTGCAAGATATCTATTAACAAGGTAACAACAATTGGTAATGTTCACATACATCATCAGATAGCTTCATGTTCTTAGTATGGATGCAAAGAACCTCCAATGGGCCAACCTCATCACGAACACCAATGCCAATTTCTCTGTCAAACCTACCGAATCGCCTAAGAGCTGGATCGATAGTGTTTGGCATGCATGTTTGTAGCCCCAATGACAATTACATGAGCATGAGACTTCAACCCATCCATCAGTGTCAACAGTTGAGAGTTGAAATGCACTGGTATGCATAAATGCACCAGTAAATCAAAACCCTAACATAGAGTTGAAATGCACTGGTATGCATAAATTCATGAGATTACTTATGGAAGAAATGATTAGGAACTGATCAAGACTGAACCAAACAAGATAGATGTAGCTAACATAAACCAAATGAGTGAAACTAGTCACTCAGAGAAGAATAATAATGAGGAAAATCAATTTCTATATTTACAACACTATTTTGATGTTAAATGTTGTTAACATGTTTGTTCAACGTTGTTGTCTCCTTGTTTAGGAGCATTCTTCATAGCCCGTATGAATTTTTAAATAAAAATCATGTTTAGTACTATTTTTCATTTTTTTGAGCAAGTACAAATATAGAGGTACAACAAAAAAACTCCAGAAAGTATTTGCAAAAGTCAAACAAACATATACGGACAACGTAGCATCAAACTCTATTCACAAATATGTATCTCAACTAAAGAAATCACATTCTAGATGTTGGTGAAGTATTAACACTTTGGCCAATATCTAAGTCTCCGACAAGGTAATTTCTAAATACTTTTACACATGATCAATAGGAATATCAGATGTTGGCTGTCCAACATAGGTACAGAGAAAGGTTAAGAATCCAAATATCTGAGGTCAAGATTAGACGTGTTAGTCAGATCTTTATTATTTCTGATCGTATTTGCTCATGATGATCTGCATTCTATTGTTGTTTCTAGTAATAACATTTAATTGGATGGAGTAGATTTTTGCAAACTAAATGCCTCCAAAAATATCTACAAATGCATACGAAAAATACATGATTTTATTCTATTTGTCTGGAAATTCTTACGAGCAGAAAAGGTCACAACTAACATTGATAAAGCAAATTACTCAACATCAACAGGAGTTGAACACAAATGCATGGAAGAATCTGGGAAACCACTGAGGAAGAAAGGGAAAATCCCTTCCACTTATCAAACTTACTATGTCAGTCTAGTATAGCCAAATAAGCAAATATTGATAATGCTTGATGTTTGTAAGGCCCTGTATGCAAAAGTAATGGTAAGTTACCATCAGTCATCATCAGTTAGAGTAATAATGCAATAATAGAAACAATGTGGAACTACTGTCCTCAAGAAACTAGCTTAAGTTCTAAAAGTCTTGTATGCATTACTGCAAACTTAATATCTTGAAAGAATATCCAGACATGAAATTTGATTTTGATAGGAAAACAATAACTTCAAAAACACGCGGACCAAAAACAAATAGAGATTATAAAGCTCACTCTTCCAATCTTTGGTGTGCAAAAATCACAACTGGAGATTTTTCAGCATCTTTTGGTATCAGGGATATTGAATCTGATGGTTCATCCAGAAAACGGATAATGCAATTAGCATAAACCTGTGGATGCTTCAATAATGCTTAATTCATTACTAAAGCAAAAGTTCATTGATTGAATATAACATTTTTTTGTTTTAAAAAAACATGCCTCAGCAATCAATAGACTCTCATCGTCTCTCAATGAAGAAGCAACACCTAGAACCTGAATAAGGTCCTTCAGTTTCCCAGATTTGGGCACATTTATTGTGTGAGCAGATGGCTCAGTATTACAATCAGTACTGAAAACAACAACATCATGTTCATGCATTTGTGTTAATCTTACTAGTGTTATATTGACCGATCTAATCTCACTTATCTAGACGCTCGATATACTTGTATCCTTAGACTCCTTGTTTATAAAAGGAAAGATAATCTAATGGAGTTATGATGTGGTGTTATGTAAGTGTAATGGCAACTTAATAGGTATCTCTGCAAGAGACCATGAAAAATTTGTATATTTTTGACCTTGCGTTTTTTGGTTTGAATCTTTACCATCTTCATGTTCACTATGTTTTTCACTTCAACAGTGTACAAGAAAACTAAGAATGCGTTTAGTAAAGTGACACTAGATTTACCTTGTTCGCCAACATGCTTGAATTCTTCAACCTGTTTGAAATTAAGCCATGGCTTCACCCACACTTTGGCCTCGTACAACTTCTTCTCCCCTCCCTCCACCGCCTCCACCGTCAAGTGATGCAGAGTTCTAGCGACAACCTGCTCCCTCGCCTTCACAACATGTGCAAACTCCAGAAGCGCATTCTGCGCATCGACAGATCGAAAAACATTGGTCTGGAGAAAAAACCCCAATTTTGGGAGAGAAAAAAAATAGTAATTAGGAGGAGCGCGAGACCTGTTTCTTGTTGTGCTCGTCGACGGCGAAGCGAGCGACGATATAGGTTAACTTGTTAGATCAAAAAATGCAATTACCCTAAACATTCAATGCGATTGAGTATTTTGTGGTCTGGAAACCTCCTCCAACCAGCAGCCTTCGCAATCGTTCCTGCTCGACTCAACGAATCACCTGATCTCCTTCCTTCCTTCCTTCCTTCCATCCATCCATCCATGGCGACTTCAATTCCCATCCACACTACACTCAACCCTCGCCTTCTCTCTCGCAACTCCACCTTCCTCCAGCAGGCCACCCCTCTGACCCGCTCCGCTTTCACTTTCACCCCCTCCTCCAAGCTCGACCTCTCGGAGACCATGGGTGGCTGCGGCCTCTGCAACGGCGAGCGAGGCATCCGCCACGAGCTCTAGTGGACCACCATGGAACAGCTGCCTTCACCTCCTCTCGCCTCCCCACCTGCTCCTGCCCCGCCTTCTGCCGTCGGCAGAGGGTCACCGACGAGAAGGCCGGTGTGCTCTTCGAAGGGGGGAATTGCATCTATCATTTATGCTGCGGTTATGCTTAGGACCGAAGCAGGTGGTTTTGATCCTGATCGGGAGAGGCAGGTACGATAGAAGGAGAAGAGGGAGATGAGGGGCTGAGAGAGATGGCCGGAGGAAAGTGGTGGTGCCATAGGACGATATAGGTTTAGGGCTAAGTATGGGTGGACGGTGCGATATAGGTTTAGGTTTGGAGGGAAGAATGAAGTGTTGCAAATTTCGGCTAAGTATGACTGGAAAAATTAAATTATTTTATTTTATCATAGACATCAGATTTTAAAAACTGCTGTTAAAATCAGTGTCTATTAACGAAAAAAGGTGCTCATAGACATCGCCTAAAAAACCGATGTCTATGAGCGAAAATCTGCGCTCATAGACACCGATTTTTGGAAAAATCGGTGTAAAATACTCAAAGACATCGGTTTTTGCTTAAAACTGTTGTTGTTCCACCGATGTCTATGAGGGTTTTTGTTGTAGTGATGTCATCCTCTAATCAATCTATATCTTGAACTCCAAGTAGACTCACTCTAATCAAATGAGCTCAATATCTCATATTGACACATTTGGGCATGGCTATGCACTTAGTGATCTCACTCTATCAAGAATAATGATGTCACTCCTATTATATAGGAGGGATAGATCTCATCTACATCACTTACATCCCTCCGCATAATTTGTTACATACCTAGTAATCGCCTTTATAGTCCACCCAGTTACGAGTAACGTTTGACGAAGCCAAAGTATGTAACTCCTTATGTAGGGAACCATGGTGACTTCAGGTCCAAGGACTGATAGTCATAGTAATAGTCACATGAGAAAGTATATTATACTCATATAACGATCCATGATACTTTCTCATGGCGGGTCATTCAGTATACATTCTCCAATGCATACCCATGTATCAACTTGATATCTCTATATCCATGACTTGTGAGATCAAGTCATCGAGTTGACCTACATGCTAGTCTCGTCACATTAACATTGTCCTTGAATGTTAATACTTGACTAGGAATGATTAAGAGTAGTGTTCTCTATATCATCTCACTATCGATTCAACCAATCGATTGATATAGATAAGAACCTTCTACTCAAGGATGCTATTATACTTAGTTATTTGACACCAATATAAGTAAGTATAATAACCATAAAGAAATACCTTTATTAATATATAGGAATATGATACATCAAGTCTATACAACAATCATCACATGATTGACTCTAGGGCTCTAACTAACAATCTCCCACTAGCACTAGTGCCAATCAGTGTAGGCTCTAAGGCCCAATGACCTAGTGTGACCATCATGCTTTCTCTGTGCCAAACTCTTGGTTAAGGGATCAGTGATATTAGCCTCTATGGGTACTCTGCAAATCTTCACATCTCCTCTATCGATAATCTCTCGAATGACATGGAAGCGCCGTAGTATGTGTTTGGTCCGCTGGTGTGAGCGAGGTTCCTTAGCCTGCGCAATTGCTCCATTGTTGTCACAATAGAGCTCAATAGGATCTGCAATGCTAGGAACCACCACAAGCTTAGTAATGAACTTATGGATCCAAACTACCTTCTTTGCTACTTCTGATGCAGCAATATACTCGGCCTCTGTTGTAGAATCAGCAACTGTGTCCTACTTCGAACTTTTTTAGCTCACAGCACCACCATTCAAGCAAAACACGAACCCAGACTGCGATCTATAGTCATCCTGGTCAGTTTGGAAGCTGACATCACTGTAACCCTTTACAGCTAGCTATCATCGCCTCCATATATCAAGGAATATTCTTTAGTCCTTCTCAAATACTTAAAAATATTCTTGACCGCTATCCAATGACACTCACCTGGATCTGACTGGTATCTGCTCGTCATGCTCAAAGCATACAAAACATCAGGGTGAGTACATAGCATGACGTACATGATAGATCCTATGGCTGAGGCATAAGGGATCTTATCCATGCGGTCTCTCTCCTCTCTAGAAGTGGGACTTTGAGTCTTTGAAAGGCTCACACCATGTGACATCGGCGAAAATCCTTTCTTGGAATTCTGCATGACAAACCATAGTAATACCTTGTCAGCATATGTACTCTGACTTAGGCCAAGCAATCTCTTAGATCTATCTCTATAGATCTTTATGCCTAGAATGCAGGCTGCTTCACCTAAGTCCTTCATTGAGAAACAATTCCCCAGCCAAGTCTTGACAGACTACAACAAAGGAATGTCATTCCCAATGAGTAGTATATCATCCACATACAATACAAGGAAGACAACTGTGTTCCCAACAACCTTCTTGTAGACACAGGGTTCATCTTCATTCTTGATGAAACCAAACTATTTGATTGCATCATCGAATCAAAGATTCCAGCTCCGAGAAGCTTGCTTTAACCCATAAATGAACTTATGTAACTTGCATACTCTGCTAGTATGTTGTGGATCTACAAAACCCTCAGGTTGTGTCATGTACACATCCTCGAGCAAGTTTCCATTCAGAAATGTGGTTTTGACATCCATCTTCCAGATCTCATAATTATGGTATGCTGCAATAGCAAGCATGATCCGAATGGACTTAAACATCACTACTGGAGAAAAGGTTCCATCATAGTCAATACCATGAATTTGCTTGAAACCTTTAGCTACTAAACGACCTTTATAAATAAGTCCATCCATGTCAGTCTTTCTCTTAAAGACCCACTTACACCCAATGGGTTTAACTCCTTCAGGTGGACCAACCAAAGTTCATACTTGGTTGGTGTACATGGATTGCATCTCGGATCTCATTGCCTCTAGCCACTTCTCAGAATCTGGTCTCATCACGGCTTCCTGATAGAAGGTAGGCTCATTCTCAACGAGCATAACGTCATCATAGTCAGACAAGAGAAATGAGTATCTCTCAGGCTGACGACGTACCCTATCAGACCTGCGAAGAGGTAGGTGTACTTGAACTGGTTGTTGTTCCTCAACTCCTTGTAGAACAATCTCATCATCCACAACACTTTGTGGTTCCAGTTCAACTTCCATCAAGGCTTCAGTGTTATGGTCCATATCCTGAACTTCTTCAAGATTGAACGTACTCCCATTAGTTTTTCTTGAAACAAAGTCCCTTTCTAAAAAAACCCCAGTCTTAGCCACAACTACTTTGTGTTGGCTAGGAATGTAGAAGTAATATCCCTTCGTTTCCTTGGGATATCCTATAAAATAGCACTTATCGGATTTGGGTTCCAGTTTGTCCGAGACTTGACGTCGAACGTAAGCCTTACAACCCCAAATCCTCATAAAAGACACCTGAGCATCTCTCCCAGTCCATATCCTATATGGTGTCTTTATCACAACCTTGGATGGAACACGGTTGAGTATGAAGGATGTTGTGTGCAGAGCATAGCCCCAAAGAGATATAGGAAGATATGTGTGACTCATCTAAACCGTACCATATCTAATAGGGTACGATTCCTCCTTTCGGATACACCATTCCACTGTGGTGTTCCAGGAGGAGTGAGTTGGGATAGAATCCTACACTCAACTAGATAGTCACGAAACTCATGGCTAAGGTATTCGCCACCTCGATCTGATCGAAGTATCTTAATACTCTTGCCAAGCTGGTTTTGCACTTCATTCTTGAATTATTTGAACTTTTCAAAGGATTCTGACTTATGTGTCATCAGATACACATAACCATATCTACTTAAGTCATCAGTAAATATAATGAAGTACCTATAACCACCTTTAGTAGTGACATTGAAAGGGCCACATACATTACATTGTATAAGTCCTAACAAGTCAGTCACTCTTTCGTTGTGTCCAATAAAGGGAGTCTTGGTCATCTTGCCCAGTAGGCATGACTTGCATGTCTCATATGATTCAAAATCAAATGAGTCCAGCAAACCATCTTTATGGAGCTGGGATAAGCGTTTGTCATTTATATGACCTAAGCGACAGTGCGAGAGATAGGTTTGGTTCATTTCATTTGATTTGAACCTTTTGATATTTATGTTATAAATGTGGTTCTCTAAGTCTAGAATATGGAGTCTGTTCATCAGTGGTGCATTACAATAGAACATATCATTTAAATAAACTGAACAACATTAGTTCTTTATTATAAATGAAAAACCTTTCTTATCCAAACAAGAAACTGAAATTATGTTCTTAGTAAGAGCAGACACATAACAACATTCATCTAATTCTAGTACAAGTCCAGAGGGCAGAGATAGATAGTAAGTCCCTATAGCAACAACAACAACCCGTGTTCCATTGCCTACTCGTAGGTCCACCTCGCCCTTCGTCAATGCCCTGCTATTTCTCAATGCCTGCACATTAGTACAAATGTGAGAAGCACATCTAGTATCTAATACCCATGATGAAGAAATAGATAGATTGACTTCGATAACATATATACCTGAAGTAGAAGTCTCACATCTCTTCTTCTTAAGATCTTCCAGGTAAACTTTGTAGTTCCTCTTCCAGTGCTCGGTATGACCGCAGTGGAAGCAAGTAGCATCCTTGGCAACCCCTCTTTTGGATTTTAGTGCCTTGCCTTTGCCCTTGGCTTGGGACTTTCCCTTACCTTTAGGCTTTCCCTTGCCTTTGTGCCTTTGCACCTTCAAAATGGAGTTGGGCTTAACCTTCTTAAGGTTGAGCTCAGCAGTTCTCAACATACTCAGAAGCTCAGGCAGTGGCTTGTCAATTTCGTTCATGTTGTAATTCATGACAAATTGACTGTAGCTTTCTGGCAAGGATTGCAAGATCAAGTACGTGGCCAGCTCTTGGCCAAGTGGGAATCCCATCCTCTGTAGGTTTTCTATGTACCCAATCATCTTGAGCACATAGGGTCCTACGAGAGTCCCATGTTGCACTGAAACAGTGCCTTGAAGATCTCGAATCTCTCGTGCCTCGCTTGTCCTTGATATAGTTGACGAAGATGTTCAACCGTATCATAAGCACCCATCAACTTATGTTGCTTCTGAGGCTTAGAGTTCATGGTTACAAGCATGAGACATGACACATCTAATGGGTCATCTTGATGCTTCTTATAAACATCTCTGCCAACTCGCGTGGCAGTGGCAGGAGGTGCCTCGGGAATGGGCTACTCCAGGACGTACAGTTTTCTTTCTTGAGTGAGAACTATTCTCAGATTCCTGTACCAGTCCAGGAAATTAGCTCCATTGAGCTTGTCCTTATCAAGGACAGAACGCAGAGAGAAGGTGTTCGTGTTTGTCGACATGGCAATCTACAATAGAAAAATGCAGAAAATAAATATCATATTCCACTAATCATTTAATTAGACATTTAATTAAATGATGCTCCTATTGAATTATAGAACTTTTGTAGAATCGAGTCATGGATGTGGTCAAACCACACTCACTAGATTCTAACCAACTAGCTATAATTTTTGTGGGACAAGATCCACATCATACTATGCCTTGAGTTAGCTTTGGCTAAATCGCCCAAGACTTAGTATGATCGGTAGGTAACTAATTACCAATTACATCTTTATGCAACTCTTGTTTTTAGGATCATGATCTGCATGTATACTAAAACTTGAGTTAGCTTTGGCTAAATCGTTCAAGAGTTAATATAAATATGATTTTGACCTATCTTCCAACCATTGAAAAAATACCTATAGTTATACCCGATCCAATTGAGTTAACTAGTTTTACTCAATCTAATTGAGTTTGTACTCACCCAAACTTTGATAGGCGGGACCAAGATTGTCCCTCCGCACCCTACCAAGATAATATGTGTTACTCTGCTTTGGCAGATTCAACAACAACATGTGATCGAGGTAGTGATGGGTATCAAAACGTGGTAGGCATTTCGAGTTGACGCGATTAAGATATAATCTAATTATTAATGTGTATCATATACGCGATTAAGATCTAATCTAATCGTTAAGATGTATCATATATGCTATTAAGATCTAATCTAATCGTTAAGATGTATCATATACGCGATTAAGATCTAATCTAATCGTTAAGACACTAATTAATTACTCTAGTCTAGCATGCATCACATACACACAAGTAATTAATTAAATTTTGATTAGGTCATGACCCTACTACGATCTTCTCAAGTCAATGAGAATATCAGACGGTCAACCTAGGGTCAACAACTTCTTCAAGCGCCTCCCTTTGACCGCCATGTGTTGCTCCAACCCTCCTCGTAATTTCATCTCGAGTGGACCTTCCACCGCTTCATTTTGTACATTGCAAATTTGAAACTCGAGTTACATTTGAGTCTAAAATCTATTTACAACAAGAATTAAATTAGAAAGGCATGACGTGCAGGTCGTGTATTAAATACAACACGCACAATCTCACAAAATGGCACGCAAGCCATATTATGAATTACAACACATATTTCCAATCAAATTGGGTTCTTTGGGCCATGTCCATAACAAAATTATATATAATTCTAAATTATGTAATTTCCATAAATTTCTATAATTTTATTACTATTTTTATAATTTTATGAGTTACAACTTCCCGGCGGTCCCGTTTAGCAGTTTTCGGGTGCGATCGCGGGACAATGCCCCTTGCGGGGTTAGGGCCAGCACCCCTTCTCATGAAATGAGTCTCATGAGTGTCCCACGATGATTTAACAGCGCCTTAAGCCGCTGTCCCAAAACATTTTGGACGAGACCTTGCCGTTTCGGAAGGTGTTTCTTGGTAGTCGAAGCCTACAAGTGTCCAAACACTTGTTGCTTCGCCTTTACGAGAAAAATACCCATAAAATCCATAAAAATAATAAAATCACAGAAACTTATAGATCTATAATTTTTCATAAAAATACAAAATGAAACAAGTACATGCTTCGCACGTGGCTCTGATACCACTGTTGGGACTTTCGGGCCGCAAAAACCGCTTTTTTGCGTTGCGGAAACCCCGAAGTCTTGCCACCGGATCCATGCGAAGATTAAAATAAATTCATGTACTTGTTTCTATCCTAGATCTGCACGAACAACGAGATGGAGAAAAGACACTAGAGTGTGCTAGCACTCTTTGTGGCTCACGACAATGGAGGAAGAGGGAGAGTAGAGAGGAAAAGATGAGGAAGAAGAAGGAGTGAATGAGCACACAATTGCATTCACTTGCAATCAAGTGGACGACCACTTCATGGAGAGGTTATAAACCTCCATGGGATACCAAGAGTCATGGCTCTTGGTCTCCCTCATGAGGTGGCACACACATAAGCTAACCTTGATGATGTGGCACATCATCATTGGCCGGCCCTATGCCAAGTCACAATGACATGACATTTGGTCAAGTCAAGGTCAAGTCAAACTTGACTCTTCATCTTCCGTCTCAAGTCAAGTCAAACTTAACTTAAATTCTCCCATGGTTGATCAAATCTAACAATTGATTCAAGCCAATTTGATTTAATGAATCTCTATTCATTAAACTAAATTGATTTAATGAGTCATAATCTAAATTAGACTCATTGGACACATGAATCAAATTGAGTCCAACTCAATTAGTCTAATTTGGATTACTCTTAATCCAATTTGGTTCATTATATGAACCTAATCCTCTTGGTTCATCATATAAACTCATTCTCCATCTAATTGTCCTTTGTGTGTGACCCTATAGGTTCTTGTAACGTTGGCAATGCTCCTAAACCTATTTAGAAGCATAAGTAATGAGCGGTATCTAGCAACACATCATTACTACCCAAGTTACAAGAATGTTGAGATCCAACATCACCTTGTGATTACTAATTGTGACCCTTCATAATATATGATAATGTCCTTCTATCCTTGACATCTAGATTGATTAAATTGAGGCATAGACTGTGTCATCCTCTAATCAATCTATATCTTGAACTCCAAGTAGACTCACTCTAATCAAATGAGCTCAATATCTCATATTGACTCATTTGTGCATGGTCATGCACTTAGTGATCTCACTCTATCAAGAATAATGATGTCACTCCCATCATATAGGAGGGATAAATCCCATCTACATCACTCACATCCCTCCGCATAATTTGTTACATACCCAGTAATAGCCTTTATAGTCCACCCAGTTACGGGTGACGTTTGACGAAGCCAAAGTATGTAACTCCTTATGTAGGGAACCATGGTGACTTCAGGTCTAAGAACTGATAGTCATAGTAATAGTCACATGAGAAAATATATGACACTCATATAACGATCCATGATACTTTCTCATGGAGGGTTATTCAGTATACATTCTCCAATGCATACCCATGTGTCAACTTGATATCTCTATATCCATGACTTGTGAGATCAAGTCATCGAGTTGACTTACATGCTAGTCTCGTTGCATTAACATTGTCCCTGAATGTTAATACTTGACCTGGAATAATTAGGAGTAGTGTTCTCTATATCATCTCACTATCGATTCAACCAATCGATTGATATAGATAAGAACATTCTACTCAAGGACGCTATTATACTTAGTTATTTGGCACCAATACAAGTAAGTATAATAACCATAAAGAAATGCCTTTATTAATATATAGGAATATGATACATCAAGTTTATACAACAATCATCACATGATTGACTCTAGGGCTATAACTAACAGAAGGCACCTTCGTACTGTTCATCGAAGACACCTTCCAGCCATGGAAGGCACCTTCTATAGTGAGGCGCGGAGGCGCCTTCAATTCCCTTTGAAGGCACCTCCAACAGTCTTTCCAGCCTCCTTTCGCTCTTCAGCTGCTCTGATCACGACCATCCAGAATAGGGCTTACCCGGACTCATCTTCCGGCCTTCTCCTCGAGCAGACTTCTGCTCCGGCTTCTCATCCCTCGAATGTGTCGCACATCTTTCTCGTCCACCGGTGTACTCTTCCATAGCACCTCATCCCACGGATGCATTGAGCCCGTCGGTTCTCTTCCCGTGCCATCATTCTTGCTAGATGCGTCTTCTGCTCAACTTCTTGTATTCCTAAGCTCCTACACACTTAGACACAAGGATCAAAATACAACAGGACCTAACTTAACTTGGTTGATCACATCAAAACTACCATAAGGTCCAACAATCTCTCCTTTTTTGATGTGCATCAACCCAAGTTCAAGTTTGGGTAAAGACGAATAAATTATAATTTGAATGTTAGAAATGATGCAATGAATTCAAACAAGTTTTGTCTAAACTGTTGCAAAAAAATGTTGCAATCAATTTTGATAAATTTCAATTTTTTTTTAAAAAAAATCTTAACTCCCCCTTAACTTATACCTACTCCTCCCTCTTCGATCACATCAAAAAAATAGGAAAAATGACATTAGAAGTTAGAATATTTTGAGGGGTTCTCTTCCCGTGCCATCCTCCTTGCTAGCTGCGTCTTCCAATCGACTTCTTGTGTTCCTAACCTCCCGTACACTTAGACACAAGGATCAAAACATAACAGGACCTAACTTGGTTGATCACATCAAAACTACCACGGGGTCCAACACAAGGCACGACTCACTATAGCTGCTGAAGGGTTTATAATTAATTCTAAGATCAACTATAATTTTTCAGCTAATTGGGGATCATGATGTACTTCTAGGTGCTACTCATGATCATTTCATAATTAAGTAGTTAATTATTAACAGCCAAAATAAACCAAAAACCTATTGGGTCACACATACTAACGAATCTCTAAAAGACGTAAAACAAGTTAAAGAATAGGATTCTTAGATCAAGAGATAAATATTTGGCTGGACTATACATAAGATAAATATGGAAATATTTATCGTAATGGAAGTGCGGATGTGACACATCCTTATGGAAGAGTTGGACCATATTTGGTTTAATCATGAATTAGTCATGAACCAACTTGGTTTAGTTGTGAATCAAACCAAGGGGTTAATGGGCTAATTTTTGGTTAAGGGATAATAGATTGGATTTGGGCTTTCTAATCTAACTCATTAATGAAGATTATATATAGATGTAATTAGGAGAGAATTAGACACAAGTTTCATTATTTGGTTGATTAGGTTTTGAGAAACCAAATCTATCTCTCCTCTCCCTTCTCTCTTCCCGCTGCCAACAACAAGAGGAAACCCCTCTTGTTGTCGTGATCTACACAAGGGAGAAAACTCTCCCTTGTGTGCTTTTCTTCTTCCTCTTGATCCCTCTTTTTCGCTCATGGTTAGTAACTTTCGAAGGAGAGGCTTGTACTCACAGAGTTTTCTTGAGGAGTTCGGCATGGATACGAATAGAGGTGAGGTTCGACAACGTCGCTACGGTTGATTCCCTTCTCATTACAGGTCATCCGTAAGGTACAACTAGCGTAAATTTACTTTCCATAAAAATTTAATTATGCGATCATGTTTGACATATTGTATACTTGTATGCGTGTGGTGTATGTGATATAATAATTTAGCAATTAATATTGTTTTATTTTCTGCTACACATGTTTACGAAACATGTTTTAACACACACAACATTGGTCATATCCCAACAGTGGTATCAAAGCCTGATCATGCTTCAACATGATCGTAAAATTATTTTACAGTTCGTAATTAGTGTTATAATTAATTTTAGAAATTTTCTGGAATTATTAAGATTTTTCTATTTTTGAAAGGTTTTCTTAATTGTTAGAAAATTCTATTTTTGGGAAAATTTGGATATAATTTTGAAAAATTAAATTTACAAATATTATGTTAATTTAGAAATTACCATTTTTAGATTTTTTTTAAATTTTAAGAAATATTCTATTTTTTTTTTTGAAAAATTTCCTAATTTGTTAGGTAATACCAAATATGGAAAAATTCTGAAATTTAAAAAGAAATACAGATATGAAATATTCTGAATTAAATTATATAATCAATCTTTTCTAGAATTTTTAGATTTATTAAAATATTATATTTTTGAAAAGTTTACCAAATTTGGAAAGATTTAAAAATCATAAAAAAAATACATATTTGAGATATTCTAAATTAAATTATAGAATTAATTTTTCTAGATTTTTTGGATTTATTAAAATATTCTATTTTGGAAAGTTTCCTAAATTGTGAGGAAATACCAAATTTGGAAAGATTTGAAAAATCACAAAAATCCAGATTTGAATTTTTCTGTAATAAATTAAGAAATATTAATTATTTATTTTCTAAATTGTTAGGAAATTAATTTAAAATTTTATTTCTAAAATAATTAATTATCCTTGTTTGATAGAAGATTCTAGATAAGATATGTTAATTAAATTTAAAAAATGGTTTCCTAATTTGATTAGATAAATATTGATTTATTAAAATCAGATTTATAACATATTTTTATTTTCAAAATAAAATTATAACATATATAAATTTATGTCATGTTCATATCATATTGTATGTCATGTAGATACATTAATTATGTCATGATTAGATTTTACCATACGTGCGATGTGATTAGATCTTACCATATATGTGTTGTGTCATGCTATGTCATGCGTGCGATGTGTCATGTCATCATTTATGCCTTGCGTGCGATGTGTCATGTCATCATTTATGTCATACGTGTAATGTCATGTAAATAAAATTTTGCATGATGTAGATGAGACCTAAATCCCTTACTCAATATTAAAACCTACACCTTTCGTTAATATGGTAAGAACCAGAGTTTCATTTCTCGTTCGAGTTGTTGGCCAAAGTCAAGCTCAACTTGAAATTAAATATGCTCAAACCATAGAGATGCAATCTCATAATTAATGGGTCGGTTTTAAACTTGAAGCGTTGATTTGTTGTGTTAAAGACATGATCAATGTCGATAGAGGTGAAGTTGGGTGATATGCATTTGATGTATACTTGTTAATGTGTTAATAACTTGATGTTTATGCGAAGATCAATCGGTAGCTAGCATAAAGTGATAGTTACATATAAGTGATATGCAATCGGTAAACTTGTTACCTACTGCTATAACTAAGAATGACTTGTTGACCAAAGTCAAGGTTATTCTTATCTATGGTAGATATCAACCCACTTGGAGAAAACCTATAATCTCCCGAATTCAAAATAAGGGTATTTGAATTTGATAAATAAGCAGGCTTTTATGTAAATTGTTTACATAAATAAAATCATATCTCTTATACATTCTCATTTTTTGTATTTCTAATTTAATCATTTAATTATGACTTCTATTAATCTGCGATCGATTTTGGATTCGAATAAACTGACCGAGCCAAACTTCTTGGACTGGTTTCGAAATTTGAGAATTGTTCTCAAAGCTGAGAAACTAGCTTATGTCCTTGTTTAGCCTCTTCCCATAAGTCTTGATGTCGATGCAACTGCGGACCAATTATTGACTCTTCAAAAATACAAGGATGATTCTATACTTACAAGTTGTATCATGCTAGCCTCTATAACTCTTGAACTACAGAAACAACATGACTATTTGGGTGCTTATGATATTGTCAGTCATCTTCGTAAGCTATTTGATGAGCAAGCTAGTTCCAAAAGGTTCAAGGTCTCCAAGCTTCTCCTTTGCTCAAAGATGCACGAGGGTTCATCTACAGTACAATACATATTAAAGATGAACGACTACATAAATGTTTATCATCACTCGATTTTACGATGGATCATGAGTTAATTATTGACTTAATTCTACATAGTTTACCGAAAAGTCATTCACAATTTGTGATGAACTATCGAATGAACAATTTGGAATTGACCATCGCCAAGATGATAAACATGCTCAAGACTGTGGAGCCTTCTATTAAAGGTGAACAGAAAACTATGATGTTAGTAGACTCCTCTAAGAAAGGTTATAAAAGGAAGTCAAAACATCGGACTAAAGGGAAGAGTAAAAGGGCCAAGATAGTAGAACCGACACAAAAGGGCCCATGACATCATTGTGGTAAGATGGGACACATGTGAAGAAATTGCAAGATCTATCCTAAGTCCATGAAGAAGAATAAGGCATCTGATGGCCAATCATTTTCAGGTATTTTTGTTATTGATTGCCATGCTATTTCCTCAGATACTTGGATATTGGATACTGGCTATGACTCACATATATGTAATTGTTGGTGCAAGCTGCACCAAAATCAAACCTGAGTTTTGATGTTGTCAAAGGTTTAAGTTAAGTCTTATTATGATCTGATGCTTTGGCTAAGTGTGCAGGCTATTTACTTAATCAGGAAAGCCCTAGTCATGGCCAGATAATAAAGTCAAACAGGTCTGGAGAACTCAATGTTTGGCAGGTAGGTTGAGGTAAATAACTGGAGGAGCGACAGTGAGGTTAGGTTCCTGAAGGGAACAATCTAAGGTCGCTGATCCAACTGAAGAAACTGGAAAGGTTTCCAAGTTGAGATCAAGACAGTCCTAACTGTACTACTCATGCATATTACTACTCATGCATTATAACTGTGCTAACTTTGTTTTGCAGGAATATTATTGTTATATCGAACTAACTTTGTGTTGCAGAGTCATATGACCCCTTGAACTTCAAATGGTCATAACTTTTGACTCAGAACTCAGAATCAGACTCTGTCAGTGGTCACGTGACCAGCACTCAGAAAAATTCATTTGACCAAGGGTTCGGTCGACTGAATAGGAGGTTCAGTCGACTGAAAAAGGAATTTTATCAGTCGACTGAATAGGAAAAATTGGCAAAACAAATCAGGCTTGTAGACATGGTATTACAGCATGATCGATCGACCGAAAATGAGGTTCGGTCGACCGAACAATGAAGACATTAATGACGCATTAATTCAAGATCTCGATGAATAGGGAAGGCTACTGTTCGATCGACCGAACAAGGTTATCGGTCGACCGAACTATTAAAGATCAGTTAATGCTCGAAGATCGGATCTCAGCGAATCTCAGCACAGAAGGAGGGGAGCGGGTTCGGTCGAACGAACCCATGGATCTGTCGACCGAACGTCGACAGTTCTTATAAAGGGGAGCTTGAGGTCCAGGGCTCAAGTACACAGTTCTGCTTCAAAGGTCATCTCTGTGCAAGCTTCTGCTACTACTCTACGACTCGCAAGCTGCTCCATTCAGAAGTGTCAACCTAGATTCGTCTTCAAATCCTTGTCGGTATACTTTATTTTGTAATAAGCTTGCATTGTACTTAAATTGTTACAAGATAGTAGGGTGTTACTATCTTGCATATTGTACGCACTGCTTCTTTCCGAAGATTTCAGAAAGAAGGGTTATAGTGTTTGCTCATCGGTGCAGTCAAGGATCGCGGACCTTTGAGTAAGAGTCGAGCTAGGCTCCGAACGAAGTAAACAACTTTGTCCCCTTTCTTATTTTCCGCTACACAACTTTGATTTTAAAAGGTTAAAGAAAAGTTTTTAAAAGTGCGATATTCACCCCCCCTCTATCGCTCCTAACCGATCTATCAGTAATGACATACATGGGCTAAGGAATAGCAGAAGACTCGTCATAGGAGAAACAAGTCTGTGAGTTGGGAATGGAGCAAAGGTTACTGCAATCGTCAACGGAACATACTTGTTAAAGCATCCTAATGGACTTGTCTTAGAACTAGATAATTGTTATTTTATTTCAACATTAATAAAGAACATTGTTTATATTTGTTACTTAAATAGAAAAGGTTTCCATTTAACTTTTAGTAATAATTGTTGTTATATAACCTTAAATGATGTTCTTTATGACACTGGAACTTTATGCAATTGAATCTATACGTTATATATATCTAGTGACATACTCAATATCGAAAAGAGTAATAAACATGCCCGAATAGATAATCAATTAACCTATTACTCGTGGCATTGTCGCCTTGGGCATATTAGCAAGAAACACATGTCTGAATTGCAAAAGATTACAGTTCTCGAATCATTTGAATTAGATACATTTGATACATATGATTCATGTTTAAAAGGCAAGATGACAAAGTTACCTTTTTCTCGAAAGGGTGAACAAGTTGATGAGTTACTTGGGCTCATACATACCGATGTATGTGGACCAATGATAACTCATGCATTAGGAGGTTATAACTACTTCATTACTTTCATTGATGATCACTCTCATTATGGGTATCACTACAAGAAAATTAGGATTCTACAACACTTAAACAACAATGCTTTTAGTGAAAAGCGTTGTCTATTTCATTATTTTCTTATTAATAGACAACGTTTTTCTAAAAATCGTTGTCTATTAGTGATTTTTATGGGTCAAAGACAACGCTTCATAAAAAGCGTTGTCTATTAGCCTTTTTTTTAGTGTCTACGACAACGCTTTTTAAAAAGTGTTATCTATTGTTAAGTTCTCATCTAAATCTTGATTAATACAAACCGTTGGATCTAAGTAAAGAGAAGAAAACCCGAACCCTTCTCCCAACACCTATCTTCCGATCGTTTTTGATCCTGAACCCTTCTCCCAACTCCTCATCTCACGCGGCCTTCTCCATCCAACTCCTCTCCGGCAAACCCCTCTCTCGTGAACCCCTCTCCGCGAACCACTCCTCCGAACTCCTCTCCGTCAAGACGGCGGGATTAATCTTTTCGCCTCCGTCGCCTCATTCATGCTTCCTTCACACTGCCCAATCTCTTTGACCACACCTTAGTCAAGCAGCAGATCCCGGTGCTGAGGCGATCGACCATGACAGATCGACCCATCTCTTCGCCTCCTTCGGCCCCGACGTTGAGACAGCGTAACCACAGCAGATCCCGTTGTCTTCTGGTATGCTACTGTAACCCTAATGATTCCTTGTCCTAGTACCTTTTAAGTTGTTCCTCCAAGTCTTGAAACTCTTTGTGAGAGTGATTTCATCTGGTATGCTACTGTAACTCCAATGACGTTGAGGCAGTGTGGTTTCGGTAGCTTCCTTATGGCATCTCAGATCAGCCTTTTTGGCCCAGAGAAAAAGCGGTTGTGATTGATTCGACCCATGCCTTTAGCCTTCAGTGTCCGAATATAATGGTATACATTGATCTGAGAGATATGCCCTTGTGCATTCGTAACCCTAATTAGAAACATCGAGTTTGATACCAGAGTTGTGCGGCGAAAATGGTGAGCCGATTGAAAACCAACCTGTCCTCGTCCTCCCCTTGCACAATTTGAACGATTTCTATTCGATTGTTTTGCAGACTTTCAAGCGCAGAAATGGCGGACACAAAAAGCATGGCAGGGGTCACGTCAACTTCATCCGCTGCTCTAACTGCGGCAAGTGATGTGATCCTAAGGTATCCTAGATTTCCATCTTTTCTCTGAATTAATCTACATTGATGTTTACTCGCAAGACAAAATTTTCCCTCCAAGAAGTTTGAATTTTTAGTGCTATTTTTGTTCTGTTCGTGATTTCGATTCATCCTCGACTGCTACTGTACAATGAAGGACAAGGCTATCAAGAGGTTCCTCGTGAGGAATATAGTGGAGCAAGCTGCCGTGAGGGATGTGCAAGAGGCTTGTGCCTACGATGGTATTATGTCTTTGTTTTTATTTTTTTTTTGGATTATTTGGTTCAATACCTGTCATTGTTGGTGGCTAAAGGTTTTAAACAACTTAGGATACACACTTCCGAAGTTGTATATCAAAGTGCAGTACTGTGTGTCCTGCGCAATCCACTCAAAGGTTGTCAGGGTGAGGTCTCGCACAGATAGGAGAAACCGAGAGCCACCACAGCGATTCAGATGTCGGGTACGATTTACCATGGATTTCTTTATTTTTACCTTCAAATTATTTATTTCTTAGTGGCCCTTGATGAATACGTCTTAATATCCATAAGTCCATAGTATCATTTTCTTACGTTGCTTCTAAGCTTCTATGCTCTCTATGCAGAAAATCAGAGTGTTAATTATGCTTCACATGTCTTAAATAGCTGTTTTGATTTTTGTAATTGGAGCCGGGGAATGAAAAAACCAAAGCCATTGGGGTATAAATTATGTAATAGAAGTATTCATAAATAAATTTGATTTATTGTTTTAATTCAAACAAGGGAAGGAAAGGTAGAAAAAAAGTTATGTGGGTAATAGTAAAGGTATGTGTAATTACATATAACATATATTTTAATGTATATGGTTATCATTAATAATTTGTCTCTAATTTATAGACTCCTCGACAACAAGATGTCAAACAATATGGTTACTATGTGATGGGATTTATGAGACAAATTGTTGAAGAAGTTGAAATTATCGAAAGAGATTCACTATGATCTATAGTAATGTTTACTTACTTATGTCTCAAATTATTTGAAATAAACTATTTAAAATATGAAAAGTCAATGTTGATTTTTTTTCTCATTAATGTTCACAGTTCACACAAGTAGAGTATTCTCGAGAAGAAATTGATGAGGTGCGATCGGAGTTGGCAGAATGTATACAAGATCATATTTATGAGTAGGTGCGTTCAAGTTTATGTAAGCTCATTACCTTGTTTTAGCTAAGGTTTATGTAATTAAGTTCATTATCTTTAGCAAGAAGCAACTTTTTGCTTCTTTAGAATCCATTTTTAGCTATGAGATGCAATCTACCCTTGTTTGTTATTCTCAGTTTAATTTGTGATAAAGAGTCTTCTTGGTCAATCAATACATTTCTTATAATTCATTAACTGAATTATATAAACTAACCATAGGGGTTACATACCTCAGATTCATCTTCCAGCTCAAAATTGCTAAAGGTGTTAATTTGGTATATATCTTTATTTCTAGTATTAGTATAATGTTCAACTGCTTTTTAAAAGAGATGTGCTCCCATGAGATGTAATTGCCAGTAAATAAATATTAAATTATACTAGAACACTAGATATTGCTTCAAGAAATTGAATGGTTTAGTTAATGTGAGTGACCAAATCCTGCTAAGTGTGTGGATGTTTGTTTGGCGTTGCATGCTGAAGGTTCTTATTATTTGTTTGAATAGTTATTTATGATTCTTTAATACACTGTGATTTAGACCTTTGTTTGGCATTGCATGCTGAGGCTGCCAAGCCTAATACACTGTGATTTAGACCTTTGTTGCTTATTATTTTGCTGTCATTTAACTGTCTGCTTTCGATTTTGTTTGGATATCCTTTTTAACGTTGCATGACATCATTTTGTTTGTTTCTGCAGGTTTGATGCTGTTATACACTTCGCTGGACTAAAACCTATTGGTGAAAGTTCATTTAGGAATACTTTTATTTGTCTAAACACCTACTACACTTCGCTGGACATAGTTTATAATTACTTTTTCTTTATCTTGCAGTGAGAGTCTTCAATATTACTTTTTCTATAAAATGCTCCAATTAGTCGTATCCTTTTGACTTCCTAGTAAAATAGATTTGATTTGTGAGCAATAGTTTCTCCAGCTTATTAATTTTCACTGTTGCTTATTAGTGGCTTCTTATCAATCCTAGTGGCTAGTCGTTTGGATGTAGATGTTCCAGTTTTAATCAACACAATGACACTCTAAAATGGATAAGTTCTGTTTTGTACACAATCTAATTATCATTAGTGACTAGTCACTTAGGTGGAGATGCTCCAGTACTTGAACTCTAGATCATTTTTTTCCTACTTGGCTCAAGCCACATCAGCAGTAGTTAAAAAATTACAAGGGCAACAATTAAGCTGTAGCTTAGATACATTGGAGTACTTTCTTGTCTTCAGTTTGTTGCCCTTAATTCATGCTAAGCCATTATGGATTCGATCATCGACATTGTGATGAATGGCACAATATTAAGTCTATTCTGCAAGCTTTCTTTGCAAATATTATGCAAGCTTTCTACAAGATTTTTGCAAGCTTTATGCAAGATTTTGGCAAGCTTTAAGTCTATCAAGCATGTTAAACTAAAAATTCTACAAGCTTTCTATAGGAAGTTGGCAATTTTCCACTATTGGTTAAACTCATATTCTAAACATTTCATTTTAGCTTTCTTTCTGCAAATACTGTATGCATTTTAGAATGGAGAAATACTGTATGCATTTTAGAATGGAGAAATTGTAAGCTCTTTCTCTACATATTAGAAACTGCACAGTTTGAAGAATGCAGTTTAGAAACTGCATGCATTTTAGAATGCATATTAGAAACTGCATGCATTTTAGAATGCAGTTTGAAGAAACATTGCCTTTCTGCAAGCTAAGCTTTCTTTCTGCAAGCTTTATTTGTGCAGTTTGAAGAAACGTTGCATTTCTGCAACAACAGTGCTTTTTGTTAGAGTATATACTAAAAGCCTAAGCTTTTGTAAACATTTATTTTGAATAAAGAATCACATTTGGTCAAATTATCTACATTTGTTTGTAGTTGTTCAATTAATTTATATTGTAGATAACATAGTATGTGGTGTCACATACAGAAGATAATGTTATCAGTACCTTATAAATTATAAACAGTAGCTCACGACCAAAATGGAAAGGAACAAACCATTGGAAGGTCGTAGTGTAATTAGGAATTAGTTTATCTTAACTATGTAATTACACTAGTACACTTAGAGTGTATTGAGTAGGACCATTAGAGGTCGTTTCTTTTATACTGACTTTATAAAGGAACAAAGACCTCAGTTATCATGGAAATGTGTGCTCTTAATCCTAATATAATAACAAGCACATATATTTGATATTTATTTCTTTAATTTATCAATGAGCGAGATTTAGTTCGATAAATCAATAAGCCCGATAAGTTGGGAAATGATATCACTTATAGTGTGTGTTGTTGATTATAGAAGGAAACTGTGTCCTAGTGATCTAGGTTGATAATGTCCCCAAGAGGAGCTCATAAGGATTGTCATGTTAAACCTTGTAGGTGGACTTAGTCCAACATGTTGATAAGGTTGAGTGGTACTACTCTTGGACTAAGATATTAATTAAATGAGTTGTCAGTAACTCACTTAATTAGTGGACATTTGATATCTTAAACACAGGGAGACTAACACACTCATAATAAGAAGGAGCCCAAAAATATAATTTGGGATTGATGCGGTAGTTCAATAATAGTTATCTAGTGGAATAAATTATTATTGATAAAATTAAGTTGTGTGTTCGGGGCGAACACGGGATGCTTAATTTTATCGGGAGACCAAAACCAATTCCTCCTCTCGGTCCCTATCGTAGCCTCTTATTTATAGAGTACTATATCCACCTATACCCACCTTCATACCCATGATGTAGGGGCCGACCAACCTAGCTTGAGGATTAAGCTAGGGCCGGCCCTAGCTTGAACCCAAGCTTAGGTGGCCGGCCCTATTAAATTAGAAAAGAATTTTAATTTAAAATTTTTCTTATGTGGAAGATATAATTTATTGGAGAGATTTTAAATTAAAATATCTCTTCTACAAAATATTAAGAAAAGAGATTAGATCTCTTTACTTATTTGTAGATTGGAAAGATATTTTATTTTTCTTCTTTATAAATTATTCACATGATGAAAAATTAAAATTATAGAAATTTCTTTTTATCAACCATGAAGGGATTTTAAAGGGAAATTTTATTTTTAAAATTTTCGAAGACAAATAAGGAATTTTAATTGTTGATTGAAATTGCCTTGTTTGCTCTCCATGAGGTGGCCGACCATGATATGATTTGTTAGGAAATTTTATTTAATTTTTCTTAATTAATTCATGTCAAGGAAAGTTAATGAAATTTTATTGTAATTAAATTTCCTTATTTGCCAAAGCTAAGGATTATAAAAGAGGGGGTTTTGGGAGCCTTCAAGGTGAACAACCTCTATTATTTTCTCCCTCTTTTTCTTCCTTGGTGTGGCCGCCCCTTCCCTTTCTCTTCTCTCCATCCTTGTGGCCGAACCTCTCATCCTCCTTGGAGATCAAGTGGTGGCCGGATTCTAGCTTGGAGAAGAAGGAGAGAAAGCTTGCATCCCTTGGAGCATTGGTGATGTTTTCTCTTCATCCTTGGAGGTGCTCTTGTTGTGACTGAACCTTGCAAGGAGGAGAAGAAGGTGCTTTGGTGGTTTCTCATCTCGGAAGATCGTTGCCCACATAACGTCCGAGGTTAGAAGAGGAATACGGTAGAAGACCTAGAGGTTTTTGTTTGCAAAAGAAAATGTGTATTAGTATTTAATTTCCGTATCATACTAGTTTTATTTCTTTGTAAAAATACCAAATACAAGAGGCATGCAATTCTAGTATTTTGAATTAGTTTTCGATGTTGTGTTCTTTTGTTTTTCTTTTCCTTGTGATTTGATTATTCTTTTTGGTTGACCTAAAGTTATTTAAGGAAATTAAATATTAGCTTTCCTTAAAAGGCTTGTCTAGGCGATGGTGGTTGTTCCCATATCCAAGAAGGCCATATGCCTCGCCATGCAGTCCTGGAAGCCAATTTTAGAAATTAATATTTAATGAAATTAATAACCTAGGTGATTTGGATCGAACGTGTTAAGTTCCGCAGGAGATCCAAGTCTAAACCTAAAAGAACAAATAAATTAAACTTTGGATCAAACGTGTTAAGTTCCGCAGGCGATCTAAGTTTAATTTAAAAGAACACATGGTAGCTAGAAAAAGGTTTAGACCTTTGTACAAATTTTTGTACAATGGAACCATTAGGTTTTCCGAGTAGCAACCATCACTTTTTACAGGAAAGCGTTTGCAGAGAAGAAAGCGTTTCATTTCTGCAAGCTTTCTTTCTGCAGTTTGAAGAAACGTTGCATTTCTGCAAGCTTTCTTTCTTTCTTTCTTTCTTTCTTTCTTTCTTTCTTTCTTTCTGCAAGCATTTCATTCCTGAGTAATGAGTTTTGGTTCATTTATAGAAAATAGCTAGTAGAAGTAATTTTTTGGTTCAAACTATTGACTGTAATTTTTTTTTTATATTTCAGGTCAACTGTTCAATCTGTTCAAAGCTCACAAAGATCCTAGACAAAATCCAATTGCTTATTCCTATAATAGATTGAGAAAGATAAGCTACTTCTTCAGTATTGTGGTAGTAATTTTTGAGTGTTGCTAGTAGAAGTAAACTGATTGTTTTGTGCTCTTTTGTTTTATATGTGAATATCACTATCTATTTTGAAACAGAATTAGTGTTAATTTTGATATTTACTAGCTTTTCATGTAATTAAATACTAATATTACTTCAATGTCAAAATTCTATTATTTTGGTATGAGTTTGAAAGCATTAGCTAAGTTGATTATATGTAAAATTCGAATCTAGACATGGTAAAAGAAAAATAATAGTTTCGTAAATATAAAAATAATGATTTTTAAATAATTTTTTTTTATTTTTTTCTTTAAAACGACAACGCTTTTAAAGCGTTGCAAAAAGTGTTGTCTTTGCAAAACATGACTACACTTTTAAAGCATTGTCTTTTCTATCAAAAACAACGCTTTAAAAGTATTGCAAAAATGTTGTCTTTGCATAAACCGACAACGCTTTTAAAGCGTTGCAAAAGCGTTGTCTTCGCTACAAACGACAACGCTTTAAAAGCATTGTCGTTGAGCAGACTTTTAACAATAATGCCTTTAACAACGCTTTTTCAGGCACAAAGATAACGCTTTAAAAGCATTGTCTATTAGCTTTTTTCTTGTAGTGTATGTGTATCTAATGAAACATAAGTATGAAGTCTTTGAAAAGTTTAGAAAATTCAGAAATGAAGTTGATAAACAACTTGGTAAAAATATTAAAATACTTCGATCTGATTGAGGTGATGAGTATTTAAGCCAAGAGTTTCTAGATTATCTAAGGGACAATGGTATATTATCTCAATGGACTCCGCCTTATACGCCACAACATAATGGTGTATCGGAATGGTGTAATCAAACCTTGTTAGATGATATGGATGATGATGAGTGAACCCTGGGGAAGATGTGAAGCTAAGGTTAGGAGGATAAGGAGAGGCTCGCAACCAATCGAATATATGACAAGGTAATAGATGGCCAAATAAAAAGCTCTCTGCATAGGTTGGGATAGGGAAGACCGGCCGGGCCTAGAGAGTTTTTACCTTTTTAACTTATAATAGATGACCGTCCTAGCGAAGGCTAATTAGGAACAAGAGTACCTATATATGCTCGGTAGACAAAGCCCGACCGAGCTCAAAGGCACTCAACCTTATGAAGCTTCTAGTATATGACCAGCCGAACGAAGGCTGACTGAGCACAAGAGTGCCTATATATGCTTGGCAGGCAAAGCCCGACCAAGCTCAAAGGCACTCAGCCTTATGAAGCTTCTAGTATATGATCGGCCGAACGAAGGTCGACTGAGCACAAGAGTGCCTATATATGCTCGACAGGTAAAACCCGACCGAGCTTAAAGGCACTCAGCCTTATGAAGCTTCTAGTATATGATCGGCTGAATGAAAGATGACTGAGCACAAGTGTGCCTATATATGCTCGGTAGGCAAAGCTCGATTGAGCTCAAAGCACTCAGCCTTATGAAGCTTCTAGTATATGATCGGCCGAACGAAAGCTAACTGAGCACAAGTGGCCTATATATGCTCGGCAGGCAAAGCCCGACCGAGCTTAAAGACACTTATCCTTATGAAGCTTCTAGTATATGATCGGCTGAATGAAGGTCAACTGAGCACAAGAGTGCCTATATATGCTTGGTAGGCAAAGCCCGACCGAGCTCAAAGGCACTCAACCTTATGAAGCTGCTAACATATGATTGGCTAGGTAAAGGCCGAGTGAACATGAGAGTGTTTGTGTATGCTTGACAGGGCAAAGCCCAACTGAGTATAGAGGCACTTGACATTACACAGCCGCTAGCACACGATCGGGCAGGCAAAGGCCGAGTGAACATGAGAGTACTTGTGTATGCTCGACAGAGCAAAAGCCCGACTGAGTATAGAGACACTCGACATTACATAAACGCTAGAATATGATCATTTTAAATGATTGATCGAGACATACTTGACATACAATCAATTTAAATGACCGATCGAGACATACTTGACATACAATCAGTTTAAATGACTGATCGAAACATACTTGACATACGATCAGTTTAAATGACCGATCGAAATATACTTGTATCAAATTACTTTATGACAGCCTAGCAGATTTAGCGAGAAATATTCTCCAGAAGCTTCTTCAGTTACAGGGATATTTCATGCCACATATTTCATCAAAGAAGGAAATCATAAACGACAAAGGAGGTACATCTGGGGTAAAAAAAGATTCCTCAGAGAATTATTACACGAACTCCAGGTTGTACTTTCCTCATCTCCTAACAAACTTGAACCAACCGGGATCACCTCACAATCACGGAGGTTATGTGAGGTGGTATAAAAGGGAGAATCCTCTCCGTTAGCAAGGTACGTAAAACCAAGCATTTGCATCTGAAACCCTAATTACCTCCTGTTCTTCTTCTACCTTGAAGTGAGAGAACTGACCTGAGCATTGGAGGGCTTAGCCAAGGATTCCCACCCCGATTTTAGGTCACTAACACTTTGTTAGCTCATCTCACTGTGCGCAGGATCACCGCAGAGTTTTTCCAGATCTTCAGAAGTTCATCTGCTTCGAAGTCGCTGTCCATCAGAGCCAGCATTCCATCTTGTAGATTTTAGAAAGGATCATTAGACATGGTTAGATCAATGATGGATCGTGTAAATCTTTCTAAGACTTTTTGGGGTTTTGTACTCATGACAACTGTTTACTTGCTAAACAAAGTCCCAACAAAGGCAATCTCAACTACTCTATATGAGGCATGGACTAGTAAGAAATCCCTCATATCTTATTTGAAGATATGGAGATGTCCTGCTTATGTGAAGAGGACTATATCAGACAAGTTGGACTCTAAGTCTAATAAGTGTTTATTTATTGGATACCCTAAGAAAACTAAAGGTTACCAATTCTATCATCCCTTGGAACAAAAGATGTTTATTTCAAGGCATGCTACTTTTCTAGAGAAAGAATTTCTCTTATAGGAAGTAAGTGGGAGTATAGTTGAACTTGATGAAGTTCAAGAGACTCCAATAAAAATTAATGAGATGCCTAGTCAAGAACCATAACCTATTATGACACAACCTCCTCGTAGATCAGGTAGGACACACAATATTCCTGAGAGATATGGATATCTTCTAATAAAATTGAATGATGTGTTATTCATTCAGGATGAGGAACCTACTGATTACGAAGAGGCTCTATATAGTTCAGAAAAGGACAAGTGGTTTACAGCCATGAAGTCGGAAATGAATTCCATGTATGAAAACTAAGTTTGGAATTTGGTGGACCCACCTGAGGGCATTACGCCTATAGGGTGCAAGTGGGTTTTCAAGACGGAAACTGATATGGATGGTAATGTAATTACCTATAAGGCAAGGTTGGTGGCGAAATGCTATCGTCAAAGGCAAGACATTGACTATGACGAAACCTTCTCACCTGTAGCCATGCTTAAATCCATTCGAATACTCCTGGCCATATCAGCTCATCATGATTAAAAGATATGACAGATGAATATGAAAAAACCTTTCCTTAATGGAATTTGCTGGAGGATGTGTATATGACACAGCTTGAAGGTTTCACATATATCAACGAGAATAAAGTATGCAAGCTTCAACGATCCATTTATAGACTAAAGCAAGCATCTAGGAGTTGAAATATCCATTTTGATGAGGTGATCAAATAGTTTGATCTCACAAAATCCATATGAACCTTGTGTGTATCAAAAGGTTAATGAGAGTGTGGTCATATTCTTAATATTATATGTTGATGACATATTACTTATAGAAAATGATGTGCCAATTTTATAGTCAGTTAAAGTTTGATTGTCTAATACGTTCTCTATGAAAGACATGGGAGAATCAACTTACATCCTCGGGATGAAAATCTATAGAGATAGATCGAAAATGTTGCTTAGTCTTTCACAGTCGACATATATAAACAGAGTGCTAAAATGGTTTAGCATGTTTGAATCCAAGAAAAATTTCATACCTATGAGGCATGGAATTCAACTTTCGAAGTCTATGTGCCCACACACAGAAGACGAGAGGATTTGCATGGATAAGATACATTATGCGTCCGCTATATGATCTATCATGTATGTTATGTTATGTACTAGACTCGATGTATCATATGCCCTGAGTATTACGAACAGATACCAGTTTGATCCAGAAATGAATCATTGGGTGGATGTCAAGACGATCCTTAAGTATTTAAGAAGAACTAAGGATATGTTCTTGGTATATGGAGATGGTGATATGATCATACGCGGATATATAGATGCAAGTTTTCAGACGGACAAGGATGACTCCAAGTCCAGTCTGGATGCATATTTATATTAAATAGAAGCGCAGTTAGTTGGAAAAGTTCCAAGTAAGACACTATTACAGATTCTACCTATAAGGCGGAATACATTGCAGCTTCAGAAGTAGTAAAGGAAGCAATTTGGATCAAGAAGTTCGTTACTAAACTTGGAAGTAGTTCCATCCATTGTTGAAGCATTACTTGTTTACTGCGATAACACTGGAGCCATTGCGCAAGTAAAGGAACCAAAGTCTTATCAGCAATCAAAACATGTGCTTTGCCGCTATCATCTATTCAGGGAGATCATTAGTAGGAAAAAAATACAACTCGAGAAAATTCCCACTAGAAGGAATCTAGTGGATCCTTTGACAAAGGATCTATCACAAAGCAAGATTGAGAGTCACGTCAATGGTTACGGTTTAGGACACCATGATGATTGACTTTAGGCCAAGTGGGAGTGTTAGAATTTGAAGGATGTCCTAAGGCAATTGCCATACGATTTTCACTATTTATTTGATATATATAGATTTACTATTTGAGTGCATATTATATGTTTGATTGTCTTAAACTTATTTACCGAATGCCCGCAATATAATTCATAGCATGAGAGAATTTGTGATTGGATCGCAACTAGTGATTATCTCTACATGTGCAATTATGAATGTATTGAAAATTTTCTAGTCGTTGAATTGATACATTCGGACATCATTAATTCTGTAAGACTAGCAGGAGTTATACTCCTTGGTTTGCCAAGCAGTTGCTTTCTCACTGGATGGAGACATTGCGATGTCAAGAGTTAAACGTGGATGCTAGTTATGATAACTAGTTCATTGGAGTGACTCGCTGTAAGACTTTATATGGTTCTCTACATATATATAGATAGATATGTTTATGAAGTTCTTACTGCAGCACGAGTGCAAGTTTCTTTCAACTTGAGATATACTAGTCACTTGGTTATGGAGGCTTATACTTTGACATCTTAAGCAACCATCTCATCGAGGTGTGGACCCGGGATGATTTGGTATAAGTTGAAGTGTCCGAAGATGTTTGGATAGCCCATAGAGGATTCACCGCTCCTTGCGAGGAGACGTATACCCTATGGTCACTCGTTAGGATTATTATTCAAAGTCTTTGGCCAAAACATCACATGTTAAGAGTATGTGACTCTTGTACACATGTTCGAGTAATTTGAATCCGCATAACGAGAAAGTATTACTTGGGCTAAGTGTGACGCAGTCAGCCTAGTGGGGGCAAGATACTTAGACATTGTTGAATCAAAAGCGCTAGAGGGGGGGGTGAATAGTGCTCGTGGCTTTCACTATTCATTTTCGGAAATCGTTCGAGTAAGTGCAGCGGAAAAGAAATGAAATAACACAAACACAGAAGACACAGTCGTTTACTTGGTTCGGAGCCTATGACGACTCCTACTCCAAGGCCCACGCTCATTGAGTGTTTACGTTGGGCAACAACTATAATATGAAAAAAGGTGATTACAATATGAATTACAATTAAGTGCAATAAAAGAAACTATACCAACGAAAAGGAAAACAAGGAACTTGTGGAGCTTTAATTCGCTGGAGCAGCAGGGCGTTGTTGAAGAGTACAAGGCAGCACACAGGAGCACGGGTTCTTCTGTTCGAGATTGATGTTTTAAGCTGCACCCCGAGGCCTCCTTTTATAGCTCTGCAAAGTTTGATCCAGATCCCCAAGCTTCGGGATCAATTTTGACCCGAGGCGGATCGGTCGACCGATCCCCTGTTCGGTCGACCGATTAGGCGATCTCCTCCTATCTGATCCGCCTGATCCTCTCGCTCCGCTTCGTTCTGGTCAAAACTCCATCCGAGGTTCGGTCGACCGATAATCAGGTTCGGTAGACCGATAAGCTATCCTGACTCAGTCCAATCAGCCTGATCCAGTCGACACCCAACCCAAGTTCGGTCGACCGATCCCCTGGTCGAGCCCGGTCCAACCTCTGGTGATCTGATCTGTTGGCTTGTGGGTTCGGTCGACTGATCCCAAGGTTCGGTCGACCGATCCCGGTCACTTCTACTCTGCACAAGAACGTTAGTCTCCTGCAAAACAGAGTTAGAACATAATAGATAATATATAAACAAATAAACTGACAGCCTTCGGATTGTCCGGGTCTGACTTCGGGCTTCTGACCGGAAACCCTAGGTCGACCCGACGCCTACTGTTCCCTCTATAGGGAACGCGTCCTCACCTACTCCACTCAGGAGATTTACCTGTTGCCAGTGCGATCCTCCAGATCGACTGGACTTTTGCTCTGCGCTCGATGCCTCCGGACTTTCTGCTGGACGCTCACTTCCCGACCTGTCCAGTCTTCCACCTGGTTCGCGACACCAGGACTTTCCACCTAGGGTTACCACCCCCTAGGATTTTTGCCTGAAGCACTCGACTTGCCAAGACTTTCCGCATTACCATCCCCTAGGATTTTCAACCTGCCTAACCGCAGCTAGGTCTTTCTTGAAACACTCAATCAAACTGTTAGATCACAAATAAGCTTAACTCTGAATTCCTTTGCCATTATCAAAACAACGGTTTGATCATCGGATGCTTTCCGCACCAACAATCTCTCCCTTTTTGATTATGGCAACTGAAATTCAAAGTTAAGTAATATAGATGCATAAAGTTTAAGTAAATAAGCTTAAATAAATTTTAAATGCAAGCATAATTAAGCTAAAACTTAAACTTTGTGAGGCTCCCCCTTAATGAAGGCTCTCTTTTGAATTTTCCCACTCTTTTGAATTTTCCTACTCTCCCCCTTTACCATTTATCAAAAACATGTTTGAGAAAATACTAACTTTTCAAAAAGATTTGATAATCAGAGAGATAGAGAATCAGATAAAATATTAGAGTTTATACCAAGGTTACTTAGCTGAATTTTGAACAAAATTTGAAAGATTATTTTTGCATTGAAAGTTTGAAAAAATTTTATAGAGTTTATTATATTTGAAATAAAATTTTCTAAAAAATTGACTAAGTTTGAAAGTATTTGCTAAAATATTTGTAGACAGCTGTAGAGATCATGTAGCTAAGCATTTTGTAAATACTTTAGTTGAAAATATTAAATTTTGAAGGATCCTAAAAGGATATTATAAATTTGACAAGATGTTTTAGCATAAATTTAAAAATATAGCTAAAGTTGAAAAGTACTTAGCTTGATTACAACATTTTCAATTTTGAAAGATATTTAGTTTTAACAAAAAATTAGTTATCTTTTAGTTGCAAAGAGGGAGTAGCTAGACTTATAAAAATTTAAGTAAGGTTATTCATTCAAATTCAGTTGGTCCTTAAGTCCAAGTTAAATATATTTCAAATTACTTACTTTAGAGAGGTATTAGAGCCCCACAGGTCAAGCATGCTTAGCCTTAAAATCTTAACATTGTTTATCAACTGTCTAACCATTTAGCTACTAGCTGATTACCTAAAGGGCAATAGCTTTCACTTGGTTAGTCAAGTTAAGTCAATAGATCCAGTTAGATTTGACTAGCACTGGATGACTTGACTTGATTACTGTTAATTAGTTGTATAATGCCCAGACTTATATTGATGCATAGATATAAGCATTCTTGAGTCCAGGCTGTACCCTATGCATCTCACGCTGTTCTATGTTTTTCAAACACAAGCAAGGTAAGCCTAGGTGTTTGTAAGATGCTCTGACTGAATCTAGGGGAACATGATTTCTAGGGTTAGAGCCTAGACTAAGTCTAAATTTTGAAAAACTAAGAAGTTGGGATTTTGAAAATTATTTTTCCTATTAGCTTAAAAACAACAAGTAAATTTTGAACATCAAGTTAAAGACATTTGAAATACAGATTTATTCTACCCAACACATTCCTATTTGTTATCTAAGTGTACTGAACTCTAGTTCAGGTAAGGGTTTTGTGAAGTTGTCAGCTAGGTTTGATTTGGACTCAACATGGTTAAGTACAATTTCACCTTTAGCTACATGATCCCTTACAAAATGGTGTTTTACCTCTATGTGTTTGGTCCTAGAGTGGTGAATTGGATTTTTGGTGAGATTAATTGAGCTTATGTTATCAATTAAAATTTTTGTTTTATTATATTCCAGTTGGTAATCTTTTAGAGTATGCATCATCCATAAAAGTTGAGAAGCACACTCGCCTAGGGCTATGTATTCAGCTTCAGTAGTGGATAACGCAACACAGTGTTGCTTTCTGCTTGACCAACTTACTAGGCACTAACCTAAAATCTGGCAGCTACCACTTGTACTTTTTCTGTCTAGTTTGCACCCGGCATAGTCTAAATCAGAGTAGCCAAAAAGGTCAAGGGTGCAAGTTCTTGGATACCAAAGTCCTACATTTATGGTGCCCTTAATGTACCTAAGTATCCTTCTGACATAGGTTAGGTGTGACTCTTTTGCACAGGATTGATATCTTGCGCACATACCTACTGCAAATAATATGTCGGGTCGGCTTGCAGTTAGGTAGAGTAAGCTACCTATTGCACTTCTATAGTACTTTGAGTCTACTGGTTTTCCTTCTGGGTCAGAATCAATGTTAATGTTAGTGGCCATTGGGGTATTTATAATTTTTGAATTTTCCATTCCAAATTTTTTAATTAGTTCTTTAGCATATTTGGTTTGATAAATATAAATACCATCTTTGGTTTGTTTAATCTGTAAGCCTAAGAAAAAGTTGAGTTCCCCAACTAAACTCATTTCGAATTCATTTTCCATTAATTTAACAAATTCTTTTAAAAGTTTGGAATTTGTTGAACCAAAAATTATATCGTCAACATATATTTGGGCTATAAAAATGTTTTTTTCTAAGGTTTTAACAAATAAGGTTTGATCTATTTGTCCTTGGTTAAAGCCTTTTGATATTAGGTAATTAGATAATCGTTCATACCATGCTCTTGGGTCTTGTTTTAATCCATATAAGGCCTTTTTCAGTTTGAATACATGGTTTGGGTAGTCTAAGTCTTCAAATCAGGGGGGGTTGGCTTACATAGACCTCTTCCTTAATAAACCCATTAAGGAATGCAGATTTTACATCCATTTGGTATAATTTAAACCCTTTATGTGTTGCATAGGCTAACAACATCCTAATGGATTCGAGTCTAGCTACTGATGCGTAGGTTTCATCATAGTCTAAGCCCTCAACTTGACTAAACCCTTTGGCTACTAGTCTAGCCTTATTTCTTATTATCTCACCCTGATCATCCAACTTGTTTCTGAATATCCATTTGGTGTCTATTATTGATTTATCTATCGGTTTAGGTACAAGTTCCCAGACTTGGTTTCTATCAAATTGGGTAACGCTTCCTGCATCACAATGATCCAATCTGGGTCAGGTAGGGCTTCTTCTATAGTCTTAGGCTCAATCTTTGAAATAAGGACAATCTGACTCAGGTTTCTATACGAGGATCTAGTTCTAACTCCTAGGTTTGGGTCACCCAAAATTTGGTCAGGTGGGTGAGAAGTACCTATTCTTGTTGGTCTTATATTTGTGTTAGGAGTTAGTTCCTCTGGTTTACTAGTGTTAAGTTGAATTTCATCGTCTTCTATAATTCTTGGGTTAATGTCAACATTTTGATCTATATTTGGTAGATTATTTTCTTCATCAAATATTACATTAGTTGTTTCTTCAACTTTTAGGGTATTTTGATTATAGACTCTATAGGCCCTGCTGGTTGTAGAGTACCCTAAAAAGATTCGTTGGTTTGATTTGGGTGTAAATTTTCCTAAGTAGTCTTTAGTGTTCAAAATATGAACTTTACATC
The DNA here is from genome assembly GCF_018446385.1 of Zingiber officinale. Taxonomy (NCBI): domain Eukaryota; kingdom Viridiplantae; phylum Streptophyta; class Magnoliopsida; order Zingiberales; family Zingiberaceae; genus Zingiber; species Zingiber officinale. The sequence continues at coordinate 3,607,022 of NC_055987.1, read as the reverse complement.
CAAATACTTTAAAATAGTTTAAGTTGGGAATTTTATTATAATATATTTCATAAGGGGTTTTATTATGAAGTTTGTTAGTCAGAATTCGATTTTGAATATAGTTTGTCATATTTATTGCTTCGGCCCAAAATTGATGATTTAGATTATATTCATTTAGCATGGTTCTAGCGGCTTCTTGTAGGGTTCTATTTTTCCGTTCCACTAGACCGTTCTATTGAGGGGTTCTAGGGCATGAAAATTCGTGTTTGTATCCGTTGATTTCACAAAATTGGATAAACCTATGATTTTCAAATTCCCCCCATGATCACTTCTTATCCTTTTAATTTTAGCATCTTTTTCATTTTCTGTTAATTTACAAAAATTACAAAAGACTTCAAAGGTTTCATCTTTTGTTTTTAGAAATTATACCTAGGTGAACCTGGAGTAGCCATCAATTATAACTAAGCAATACTGGTTCTTGCTTAGTGACTTGGCTCCATGTGAATCAAATAGGTCTAGGTGAAGGAGCTCAAGTAAAGAGTTAGTTCTATCTAGATTGGTTGACTTGTGAGTTGACTTGGTTTGTTTTCCTTGTTGACAAGGATGGCAAATTGTATTTTCTAGGTTTCTTAATTTGGGCAATCCTCTAACTAAGTCATTTTGACTCATTTTCGAAATGAGTCTAATATTAGTGTGACCCAGTCTTGTGTGCCACAAGTTGGTTTCCTCTTGTTGTGTCAAAAGACACTTTATTGAGGATGTCGGCAAGTCAATGGTGTAGATATTATTTTTTCTAAGTCCCTTAAGCGTGATTTTAGGGGTTTCAATATTTTTAACTAAGCATCCAGAATTATCAAAGGTAACTAAGTATCCACTATCACACAATTGGCTTATACTTAATAGATTAAAATTGAAATTTTCAACTAATAAAACTTTTCGAATAATAAAATCGAAACTAAGTTCGATATTACCTTTTCCGATTACTTTCAGTTTACTATCGTTGCCGAATGCAACTGATCCTATGTTCTTTAGTTTTAACTTAGTGAACTTCAACCTATCTCCAGTTATATGTCTGGAGCATCCACTGTCCAACATCTATTGATCCAATTCCTACACATAAAGTAGTTGAATTAGATTTTTTCTGATGTATCAAAAGACAGTATGATTGAAGTAAGCTCCTTAATTTTCCATCTCAGCCAATCTAAGTTAACAATTAGTTAATCCTATGAGTGTTTGCCAGATGGTTTGAAGTTAATTGAAGAATTTTTGAAAAATATTTTAAGTTAAATTAATTTTGAAAAATATTTTACGTTAATTTAATTTTGAAAAATATTTAAATTAATTTAATTTTGAAAAATATTTTAAGTTAATTTAATTTTGAAAAATATTTAAAGTTAATTTAATTTTGAAAAATATTTAAAGTTAATTTAATTTTGAAAAAATATTTTAAAGTTAATTTAATTTTGAAAAATAATTTTAACTTAATTAATTTTGAAAAATAATTTTAAGTTAATTAATTTTGAAAAATAATTTTAGGTTAATTTAATTTTGAAAAATATTTAAAGTTAATTAATTTTGAAAAATAATTTAAGTTAATATAATTTTGAAAAATATTTAAAGTTAATTTAATTTTGAAAAATATTTTAAGTTAATTAATTTTGAAAAATAATTTAAGTTAATTAATTTTGAAAAATAATTTTAAGTTAATTAAATTTTGAAAAATAATTTTAAGTTAATTAATTTTGAAAAATAATTTTAAGTTAATTAATTTTGAAAAATAATTTTAGGTTAATTTAATTTTAAAAATATTTTAAAAGATTTTTTAAATAATTTTGAAATTGATTTTAAAAGATTTTTTAATTAATTTTGAAATTGATTTTAAATTTTTTTTTAAAAATAATTTTGAATTTGATTTTAAATAATTTTAAAATTGATTTTAAAATATTTAAAAGATTTTTTAAAAATAATTTTGAAATTGGTTTTAAATAATTTTGAAATTGATTTTAAAATATTTAAAAGATTTTTTAAAAATAATTTTGAAATTGATTTTAAAATATTTTGATTTTAAAATATTTTTTTAAATAATTTTGAAATTGATTTTAAAAGATTTTTTAAATAATTTTGAAATTGATTTTAAAGGATTTAACATATTTTTAAATAATTGTTAATTATTTAATTTAATTTGATTTGATTTAATTTGATTTTTAATCCTTAGTCATCTCACCCGATCTAAATTTCAAATCAGGGAATCCTATAATTTTTGTGAGATGAATTATGGTTCAATTTTAGGGTTTAATTTAACTTTGTGTTAGATTCAGGTTTAGCTTTGGGTTCAACAAGTAGGCATTCTTTGGATAAACTTCTGGGCTATGGTGAGTCACTTGGACATCATTAAAGTAATCATGCCTTCGAGGTTTTCCAAATAGTCCTACCCATTGGACTTAGTACAAAACCTTGGTCTAACTAGTTAGGATCCATAAAGGGTAGCTTCGGTCAGTTCCACTTAGCCAAATGCACCAGGTCGAAGTCATATCTTCCTAGACATGCGATGACTAAGCTTCCCCAACGTACTATCATCCAATACTTCACCAGTATCGTGACTCAAGTTAATCCTAACCCGTTTTTATTCTAACCTTAAATACCCTTGCTGGGTAGTCTACTCTTGATTACCCTTGTCGGGTGAATTAAGTTTGGAGGTGCCAGCTATTCTGGAGTCTTCCTTGAAAATTTTAATTTTAATTCCGAATTTTATTTTTATTTTAATTTCGAATTTTAATTTCGAATTTTAATTTTAATTTTAATTTCAAATTTTAATTTTAATTTTAATTTCGAATTTTAATTTTTAAATTTTTATTTAAATTTCAAATTTTAATTTTTTAATTTTTATTTTAATTTCGAATTTTAATTTTTATTTTGAATTTTGAATTTTTTTAATTTTAATTTCAAATTTTAATTTTAATTTAATTTTTAATTTTAATTTATCTTTTAATTTTAATGGTTTTTGTGTTTACTCCCCCTGGATTATAGCCTCGATATGGTCTATCGAGGTAATGTATTTGATCATTGGGAACCCAATATTGACCAAGTCCAACTTGATTGATCAGGTTGGACTTGGAGACCCATGCTTGGACCATTTTTCTATTTGATCTTTGTATAAGTGATAAATATGATTTATATTTCTTATTCGGTTTGAATCCTAGTCCAGTTCTATTGTAGATTGCCCTTTGTGTCCCAAGAATCAGGTCAAGGTTCTTGGAACCCAAAGAGAATCGTTCTAATGTTTTCTCCAGATCCTTGACCTGAATTTTCAGGCTGGAATTCTCTTTCTCAAGTTTTTGGACTTGAGTTGAGTTTCTAGTCTGAACTGGTTCAGTCAAAGATTCGGAGTTAGTCACTTCTTTAAGGACTGCTACTTCCTTTAGAAGTAACTTTATTCTAAGATTGGACTTAGCTAATTTTCGTAACAAGTAATTGACTAGATTGTTTAGTCGAGGGATACTTACAGTGGGATCGGGCCCTTCGAAAACGGATGCGGATCCGTGGCTTCTTTCCGATTCTGCTTCCGACTCGCTCTCGGACACATGGATTTGGTCTCGGGCCATCAGTGTAAGAAGGCTCGTCTGTTCGAGCTCGTCGTCGGTATCCTCTTCTGAAGATTTGTCCCATGTCGCCTTCAGGGCCTTTTTCTTCCTTTGTTTCTTCGGAGCTTTCAGATTTGGGCAGTTCGCCTTGATGTGCCCCTTCTGGTTGCACCCGTAGCAGATCACCTCGAACTTGACCTTTGAGCTCAGTTGACCCTCCTTGGATTGGACTGCCTTCTTTAGATCTTTCTTTTTGAAGCCCTTCTTCTTCTTGTAGAGCTTCTTTACCAAGTTCACGAGTTCGGTTGTTAGTTCGTCGTCTTCATCATCTGAGTCTGCTTCTGGTTCCGAATTTGGCTCGGTTCTTCGTCGTTATCTTGGTTCGCGTGTTCTATTGGTACCTACAAGCAAAGCTACACCTTTCTCGGGTGGCTGTGTATTAGTCTGCTCATGAAGTCCAAATTCAGAAAATAATTCATCTAATCTAATGGAAGATAAATCCTTGGAGACTTTGTAGGCATCTACCATTGATGCCCACAATGTGCTCCTTGGAAAAGCATTAAGTGCGTACCTTATGATGTCCCTGTTCTCGACCTTTTGCCCAATCGCGTGAAGGGAGTTTAGGATGTCTTGTATACGAGCGTGAAGTTGACTGGCCGTCTCGTCTTCCTGCATTTTTAGATTATACAGTTTATTAAACAATAGATCACGCTTACTTACTTTGGTTTTAGAGGAGCCCTCGTGCAGTTCAATTAATTTCTCCCACAGCTCCTTTGCAGTTGAGAATGGACCAACTCTGTTGAGCTCCTCCTTGGTCAGTCCACACTGGAGGGTGCAGGTAGCTCTTGCATTGCCTTCTACTTTCTTGATTAGGGTTGGTTCCCAGTTCTCGCAGGGTGTTGGCTTGCCATCTTCCTCAGTTGGTAGTTGAAGTCCGGTCTTGACGATCATCCAAGTTTCGAATTGGATCTTTATAAAATTCTCCATTCATCCCTTCCAGTATCCGAAATCCTCTCCGGTAAAAAGTGGGGGATGAACGGTCTATAACCTTCTTGTTAGGCCATTGAAACCTTGCAAAAAAAAAATAAAGAAAATTTGTTCCAAGACTAAGTCTTGGATTAGTAGTGCGGGAGAAAAGAAAAAAATGTTACGAACTCGATTGGTGTTGCACCTGATTCGAGCAAAACCTGATTTGTAAAAAGAATTAGAGTATAGCTACAAAGCTAATTCTAATTGACTTTGAAAATATTAAAACGACCACGTAAAATTGCTTTGAATGGTGGTTGCACCAATTCAAAATGACCCAGCTCTGATACCAATTGTTGGATCGAAAGCGCTAGAGGGGGGGGTGAATAGCGCTCGTGGCTTTCACTATTCATTTTCGGAAATCGTTCGAGTAAGTGCAGCGGAAAAGAAAAGAAATAACACAAACACAGAAGACACAGTCGGTTACTTGGTTCGGAGCCTGTGGCGACTCCTACTCCAAGGCCCACGCTCGTTGAGCGTTTACGTTGGCCAACAACTATAATATCGAAAAAGGTGATTACAATATGAATTACAATTAAGTGCAATAAAAGAAACTATACAAACGAAAAGGAAAACAAGGAACTTGTGGAGCTTTAATTCGTTGGAGCAGCAGGGCGTTGTTGAAGAGTACAGGGCAGCACACAGGAGCACGGGTTCTTCTGTTCGAGATTGATGTTTTAAGCTGCACCCCGAGGCCTCCTTTTATAGCTCTGCAAAGTCTGATCCAGATCCCCAATCTTCGGGATCAAGTTTGACCCGAGGTGGATCGGTCGACTGATCCCCTATTCGGTCAACCGATCAGGCAATCTCCTCCTATCTGATCCGCTCGATCCTCTCGCTCCGCTTCGTTCTGGTCAAAACTCCATCCGAGGTTCGGTCGATCGATAATCAGGTTCGGTCGATCGATAAGCTGTCCTGACTCAGTCCAGTCAGCCTGATTCAGTCGACACCCAACCCAGGTTCGGTTGACCGATCCCAAGATTCGGTCGACCGATCCCCTGGTCGAGCCCGGTCCAACCTCTGGTGATCTGATCTGTTGGCTTGTGGGTTCGGTCGACTGATCCCAAGGTTCGGTCGACTGATCCCAAGGTTCGGTCGACCGATCCCGATCACTTCTAACTTTGCACAAGAACGTTAGTCTCCTGCAAAACAGAGTTAGAACACAATAGATTATATATAAACAAATAAACTGACAACCTTTGGACTGTCCGGGTTTGACTTCGGGTTTCCGACTGAAAACCCTAGGTCGATCCGACGCCTACTGTTCTCTCTACGGGGAACGCGTCCTCACCTACTCCACTCAGGAGATTTACCTGTTGCCAGTGCGATCCTCCAGATCGACTGGACTTTTGCTCGACGCTCGATGCCTCCGGACTTTCTGCTGGACGCTCACTTCTCGACCTGTCCAGTTTTCCACCTGGTTCGCGACACCAGGACTTTTCACCTAGGGTTACCACCCCCTAGGATTTTTGCCTGAAGCACTCGACCTGCTAAGACTTTCCGCATAGGGTTACCGCCCCCTATGACCTAGGGTTACCATCCCCTAGGGTTTTCAACCTGCCTTGTTGGTTGCTACTCGGAAAACCTTGAGGTTCCACTGTACAAAAATTTTATACAAAGGTCTGAACCTTTTCCTAGCTACCATGTGTTCTTTTAAATTAAATTTTGGATCGCTTGCGGAACTTAACACGTTTGATCTAAAACTTAATCTATTCGTTTTTTTAGGTTTTGACTTGGGTCTCCTGCGGAACTTAACACGTTCGACTCAAATCACCTTAAGTTATTAATTCCATTAAATATTAATTTCCATAATTGGTTCCCAGTACTGATGTGGCGAGGCACACGACCTTCTTGGATATGGGAGAAACCACCACCGACTAGACAAAATCTTTTATGGAAAGCTAATATTTAATTTCCTAAAATAACTTTAGGTTAACCGAAAAGAACAATCAAATCACAAGGATAAATAAAACAAAAGAACATAACATCGAAAAACATATTCGAAATACTAGAATCGTAAGCCTCTTGTATTTGATATTATTTCCATAAATAACTAGTATGATGCGGAAAGGAAAAATTACTAGTTATACCTTCTATAAAGACCTCTTGATCTTCTACCGTATTCCTCTTCTAACCTCGGACGTTGTGTGGACAACGATCTTCCGAGATGAGAAAACACCAACCACCTTCTTCTCCTCCTAGCTAGGTTCGGCCACAATAAGGAAGCTTTACCAAGGATGAAGAACAAAACACCAACCAAGCTCCAAGAGATGCAAGCTTTCTCTCCTTCTTCTTCTTCTTCTCCAAGTAGTATCCGGCCACCACAAGAGCTCCAAGGGAGATGAAGGATTCGGCCACCACAAGAGGAAGAGAGGGAGAGGATGATGGGCGGCCACAACACCAAGGAAAAGAGGAAGACAACAATAGAAGTTGTAACCCATGAAGGCACCCCTACCCCTTCTTTTATATTCCTTGGCTTTGGCAAATAAGGAAATTTATTTATAATAAAATTTCCTTAACTTTCCTTGACAACAATTAATTAAGAAAAAAATTAAATAAATTTTCCTAATTAATTGTATGTGGCCGGCCACCTCATGTAGAGCAAATAGGATAATTTTAATCAACAATTAAAACTTCCTTATTTGTCTTTGGAAATTTAAAAAAATAAAATTTCCTTTTAAAATCCCTTCATGGTTGATAAAAAGAAATTTCTATAATTTTAATTTTCAACATGTGAATAATTTTTCAAAGAGAAAAAAAAAATATCTTTCCAATCTACAAATAAGGAAAGAGATCTAATCTCTTTCTTTTAATCTTTTGTAGATCTTTTAAAGAGAGATATTTTAATTTTAATTCTCTGTAATAAATTATATCTTCCACATAATAAAAATTAAAATTAAAATTCTTTTTAATTTAATGGGGGTCGGCCACCTAAGCTTGGGTTCAAGCTAGGGCCGACCACCCATGAACCAAGGCTTGGCCGACCCTAGCTTGAACCACAAGCTAGCTTGGCCGACCCCCTTCTCATGAGTATGAAGGTGGATATAGGTGGGTATAGTACTCTATAAATAAGAGGCTATGATAGGGACCGAGAGGAGGAATTTGTTTTGGTCTCCCGATAAAATTAAGCATCCCGTGTTCGCCCCGAACACACAACTTTAATTTTATCAATAATAATTCATTCCACTAGAGAACTATTATTGAACTACCGCACCAATCCCAAATTACATTTTTGGGCTCCTTCTTATTATGAGTGTGTTAGTTTCCCTGTGTTTAAGATATTGGATGCCCACTAATTAAGTGAGTTACTGACAACTCATTTAATTAATATCTTAGTCCAAGAGTAGTACCACTCAACCTTATTGTCATGTCGGACTAAGTCCACCTGCAGGGTTTAACATGACAATGCTTATGAGCTACTCTTGGGGACATTATCAACCTAGTATCTCTAGGACACAGTTTCCTTCTATAATCAACAACACACACTATAAGTGATATCATTTCCCAACTTATCGGGTTTATTGATTTATCGAACTAAATCTCACTCATTGATAAATTAAAGAAATAAATATCAAATATATGTGCTTGTTATTATATTAGGATTAAGAGCACACACTTCCATAATAACTGAGGTATTTGTTCCTTTATAAAGTCAGTATAAAAGAAACAACCTCAAATGGTCCTACTCAATACACTCTAAGTGTACTAGTGTAATTATATAGTTAAGATAAACTAATTCCTAATTATACTACGACCTTCCAATGGTTTGTTCCTTTCCATTTTGGTCGTGAGCTACTGTTTATAATTTATAAGGTACTGATAACATCATCTTCTATATGTGACACCACATACTATGTTATCTACAATATAAATTAATTGAACAACTACAATCAAATGTAGATAAATTGACCAAATGTGATTCTTTATTTAACATAAATGTTTACAAAAGCTTAGACTTTCAGTATACACTCCAACATGCCTAACCGCAGCTAGGTCTTTCCTGAAACACTCAATCAAACTATTAGATAACAAATAAGCTTAACTCTGAATTCCTTTGCCATTATCAAAACAACGGTTTGATCATCGGATCCTTTCCGCACTAACAGAAATGTCTGAACCAAGTGGGTATAAGACGAGTGAAATAAACGAGGCACACCTCACTGTAGCCGCTGAAGGGTTTAGAATTAATTCTAAAATCAACTATGATTTTTCGGCTAATTGGGAATCATGATGTACTATTAGGTGTCACTCATGATCATTCCATAATTAGGAAGTTAATTATGGACGGTCAAAATAAACCGGGAACCTATTGAGTTACACGTACTAACGAGTCTCTTAAAGATGTAAAACAAGTTAAAGAATAGGATTCTTAGATCAAGAGATAAATGTTTGGTTGGATCATATATAAGACAAATATGGAAAATATTTATCGAAATGGAAACGCGGATGTGCCACATCTCTTATGGAAGAGTTGAACCATATTTGGTTTAATCATGAATTAGTCATGAACCAACTTGGTTTAGTTGTGAACCAAACCAAGGGGTTAATGGGCTAATTTTTGGTTAAGGGATAATAGATTGGATTTGGGATTTCTAATCCAACTCATTAATGAAGATTATATATAGATGCAATTAGGAGAGAATTAGACACAAGTTTCATTATTTGGTTGATTAGGTTTTGATAAACCAAATCTACTTCTCCTCTCCCTTCTCTCTTCCCGCTGCCAACAACAAGAGGAAACCCCTCTTGTTGTTGTGACCTCCACAAGGGAGAAAACTCTCCCTTGTGTGCTTTTCTTTTTCCTCTTGATCCCTCTTTTTCGCTCATGGCTAGTAACTTTCGAAGGAGGGGCTTGTACTCATGGAGTTTTCTTGAGGAGTTTGGCGTGGATACGAATAGAGGCGAGGTTCGACAACGTCGCTACGGTTGATTCCCTTCTCATTACAGATCATCCGTAAGGTACAACTAGCGTAAATTTACTTTCCTTAAAAATTTAATTATGCGATCATGTTTGACATATTGTATACTTATATGCATGTGATGTATGTGATGTAATAATTTAAGAATTATTATTATTTTATTTTCTGATGTGCATGTTTACGAAATGTGTTTTAGCATACACCGCATCTGGCATATTCCAACACATGTACCTCATGGAATATCATTCTGAATGAAGGGTCAATTGCATACATATCTACAAAAACTTCAAAGCCTGCAACTTTGGTACTCATGGTAGTAAGTAATGAAGAGCGACGAGTCAAAGCAACTGTGAAACTGTTCAGACTCCTGGATTGATGTGTTAGAATAAAAGTAAATTCTTGCAAATAAGTCATCAAATTGGCATACCGCCTATTCGGCTTGTGTTTAATTTACCATTGATGTACTTTAAAGATTTGTGATCAATAAATATGATGAACTCCTTCCGTTCTAGGTAGTAACACCAATGCTTCAAGAACTGGACAATGATAAAGAACTCCAAGTAGTAGGTAGAATAATTTTTGTTGGATTTAAATATCTTCTCATTGAAGTAAGTAACTGGATGCTTAGATTGACTCAGAACACCCCTATACCAATTACATATGCATAACAGTTGACCTCGAACACTCAGTCAAAATCAGAAAGTGCTAAAACTGGTGCCTCAATCCTCTTCTACTTGACCAATTGAAAACTAGCCTCTGGTTCTTCAAACTACTTGAAATCTCATCCCTTAAGACACTCGGTGATAGGAGCAATTAAAGTGCTAAAGTTTCTGATGAACCAGTGGTAGAAAGTGTAAGTAATCCAAGGTAGTTTTGATATGATCAACCAAGTCAGGTTAGGTCCTGTTGGTATTTAACCCCTGTGTCTAAGTGTGCAAGAAATTAGGAGCACGGGAAATCGAACAAAAGATGCTGCTAGCGAGAAGGATGACACGGGAGAGAGCCGACGGGCTCGGTCTGTCCGAGGGATGAGATGCTATGGAAGAGTACTCAGGCGGATGAGAATGGAGCGTGTGGTGTTTCTGAGGGACAAGAAGTTGGAGCGGAAGATTGCTCGAGGAGATGAGAAAAAGACGTAGCTAGCGAGAAGAATGACACGGGAGAGAGCCAACGGGCTCGGTGCATCTGAGGGATGAGGCACTATAGAAGAGTACGCTGGTGAATGAGAAGGAAGCACGCGATGTTTCTGAGGGATGAGAAGCCAGGAGCAGAAGGTTGCTCGAGAAGGCCGGAAGTTGGGTTCGGGTGAGCCCTATTTTAGATGGCTGAGATTACCCAAGTGAGCGGAGCCAGAGTGGAAGACCCGCACCAATACGAGTGGAACCAGAGCGGAAGACCCAGACCAAAAAGTCAACCAGAAGTTGACTTTCTAGTCCGGGTGCCTCGACCTAGTTCGAGGTGCCTGATCCTGCCCGGGGCGCCCGGAACCCCTCCGAGTGCCCGAACCTGAAATTCTAGCCAAAGCAACATGGGTGTTTCCGTTTCAACGGGGATAAAACTTTATCCTACTTTAGGTGCCTAGAACCCTTCCAGACACCACGACTAGGGCTATAAATATAGCCCTGGTCCTAAAAGCTAGATACAACACTTGTAAAGACTTGTAATTTATTCTACTTGATTCTAGCTTTGATATTGTGAGCCGTCAATATTGTAAGAGGCTTCTCCGCCTGAAGAAGACTTTGATAGTAAGCTTCAACTTTCTTGGATTAACAACCTCGTCGATTGTAACCAAGTAAATCTGTTGTGCCTCTTCTTTTTTAATTCTTTTTATGCAATTGTTTGTTTAATTAAGGTATAAAGTTCAAGGAAGGTGTGTTTTTATTTTACAGGGCTATTCACACCCTCTAGCCAGCCGCCCAAGGGTCCAACAATTGGTATCAGAGACAGGTTACCTTAAAAGGACTAACTGTCAGCTGAAGCAAATAAGAAATGGTCGGAGCTAGCATCTACCCACCAATGTTCGAGGGGGAGTTCACGTTTTGGAAGCGACGAATGGAGGTATTTCTTAAAACTGATTTTAATATTTCGTTAATAATGAAATATGGTTATGAAGCACCAAAGAACTCAAACGGAGAAGAACTCGAAGAACACCTCTGGACCAAAAAGCAACGCGATGATTTTATGTCAAACGGCAAGGTTGAATTTCATTTTTTAAGCATACTACCTGTTGAAGATCTCGATAAAATTGGCGACTACCAAAGTACAAAAGAACTTTGGGAAAAGTTCTTGAAGCTCCATGAAGAACCAAAAGAAGCCAAATCTAACTCCTCAATCGACACTCAGTCAACATCACAAGAATCTGAAACCGAGAAAATCATCGGAACAACTCTAATAGCTGAGTACCTACCAGAAGACGAAGCAAGCTTATCCTTAATGAACATCAAGAACATCGATGAAGAGGGAGCATCATCAGAGGAAAGCCTCATTACAAGGGGGAGCATTAGAAATCGACAAGGTAAGTCAGGTACGGTCCCTACCTCCTGACCAATTATTTAAATTTATAAAAATACTATCAAAGAGTTCTTGCAAATTAAAGATAGAGAATAAAAAATTATTAAAAAAAATAAAGAATTAAAATTGACCTTAGCAACATCTTGTCGACTAGAATATTTCGACAAGATAAAAATAGAAAATGAAAATTTAATAGAACAAATTCAAAATCTAAAAATTTCTGCATATTCAAATTTCTCCCTTTCGAACTTTAGAAATTATAATGGACTAAATTGACAATTTAAATATCACAAAGGAAAAATTAGAAAATTATGAAGGAAATATATTCCTAAGAAATTTCTAATTAACCCAATTGAAGAAACCTATATTGGGTTCCAAAATAATGCATAAATTAATTTTTATGCATATCATACTTTTTATTTTTTTAATTGAATTATTTTACATGATTTCTATTAGAAATTATTTAGAAGTTAATTTTTCTGAGAAAGATAAATTACATTTTCTGTAGAAAAAATTTTAAAATTTTCTAACAATTAAATTATTTTTTTATGGATTATCTAACAAAAATTATATTTTTGTTAAAGAATTTTATTTTGAATTTTTTAACCTTTGTGTCATTTTTCTATGATTTTTTTTTTGCAATCATATTTTTCAATTTAGAAATTATCTTGCAGAGCCATTTTTCAAAAATGTATTTTTCTCTTGAACTTTATCATTTTCTCTACCTACACAAATGTTTTTTTTTAATTTTCTGACCGTTATTGAATTTTCTATAAATTATTTATCCAAATATAAATTTTTAATATTAAAAATTCTTGGAAACTCAATTTTTTTGGATAAGAGAGTTTTTCCTTAGAGTTTGTATAGATTACCCCATTTTAATGTGATCAAAGGGAGAGAAGGAAAGATTAAATCTAGGGGGAGGGTAACATCATTTTATTTTAGCACATTATTTGTAAAATTATTATTACAGTTTGTTTATCCTAACTTAATTTGGGTTGCTCACATCAAAATGGGGGAGATTGTAAGTACCCCAAGGTAGTTTTGATTTGATCAACCAAGTCAGGTTAGGTCCTGTTGGTATTTAACCGCTGTGTCAAAGTGTGCAGGAACTTAGGAGCACAGGAAGTCGAGCGAAAGACACAGCTAGCGAGAAGGACGGCACGGGAGAGAGCTAATGGGCTTGGTTCATCCGAGGGACGAGGTGCTGCGGAAGAGTACGTGGGCAGACGAGAATAGAGCATGTGGTGTTTCCGAGGGACGAGAAGCTGAAGCAGAAGATTGCTCGAGGAGACGAGCAAAAGATGCAGCTAGCAAGAAGGACTACACGGGAGAGAGTCGACGGGCTCGGTGCGTCCAAGGGACGAGATACTACGGAAGAGTACGCTGACAGACGAGAAGGAAGCACACGTCTATTCCGAGGGACGAGAAGCCAGGAGCAGAAGGTTGCTCGAGAAGACTGAAAGTTGAGTTCGGGTGAGCCCTATTCCGGATAGTCGAGATCACCCAAGCGAGTGGAGCCGGAGCGGAAGACCCGGACTAAAAAGTCAACTAGAAGTTGACTTTCTGGTCCAGGCGCCCCGATCTAGTCCGAGGTGCCCGGACCTAGAATTCTAGCCAAATGTAACATAGCGTATTTCGTTGCAACAGGGATAAAATTTTATCCCACTCTAGGCGCCTAGAACCCTTCCAGGCACCCTGACCAGGGCTATAAATGCAGCCCTGGTCCCAAAAGCTAAATACAACACTTGTAAAGACTTGTAATTTATTCTGCTTGATTCTTGCTTTGATATTGTGAGTCATCAACATTGTAAGAGACTTCCCTGTCTGAGGGAGACTTTGACAATGAGCTTCAACTTTCTTGGATTAACAACCTCCCTGGTTGTAACTAAGTAAATCTATTGTGCCTCTTCTTTTTTAATTCTTTTTATGAAAGTATTAGTTTAATTAAGCTATAAAGTTCGAGGAAGGTGTGTTTTTATTTTGCAGGGCTATTCACCCCCAGTAGTTGGAAGCCCAAGGGTCTAACAGAAAGACGTCAAGTCATGGAAACTTCTAACATCGTGCATGGACCTTAGCTGAGGCCACTCTAAGACTGTGTCTATCTTTGCTTGATCTATGTGCATACCATTAGTAGACACAATAAAGCCAAGGAAAGTTACCGAAGTAGTAAAGAAAGAACACTTTTTCATGTTGATAAATAAACACTCTGTCTTCAGCTTTTCAAAAATAGCATGGAGGTGATCGAAGTGGGATGCCCATGTTAGACTGTAGAAGAGAATGTCATCAAAGTAAATCACCATAAACTTTTCCATAAAATGTCGCTAAATCTGATATATAAATCTCATGAAGGTGTTGGGTACATTGGACAATCCAAAAGACATGACCATCCACTCATATGACTCTTATTGAGTTTTGAATGTTGTTTTACATTCATCTCCCGACCTTATCTTGATTTGGTGACATCCGCTTTTAAAGTCAATTTTCGAGAAGACCCTAGAACCGGATAGCCGATCCAACATGTCGTCCAGGTGGGGAATTGAAAACCAATACTTCACTATAATCTTTTTAATGGCTCGGTTGTCAACACACATACGCTATGAACCATCTTTCTTTGGAACTAGTAGGTCAAGAACTGCACATGAATTTATGCTCTCACGGATATGGTCCTTCTCTAGTAACTCCACCATCTATCGTTGCAATTCTTCAACCTACGTAGGACTGATGTCATATGCTAGTCAGTTAGGCAAACTCGACCCTAGAATAAGGTCAATCTTATGTTGGATATCTCGCATGGGTGATAGTCCAGAAGGAAGATCCTCTGGCATTAACTCATCAAAATCCACTTGCAGCTACTGTACTTCGGCTGGTAACATTGAAAGGGACCTTACAATTAATCTATAGCGGCCTCTATTGTGAAGGACGAGAAGTCTGAGGGTGAATTGGTAGGATGTTCTAGTTGCCTCTACCCGCTAGTTTTCAATTTTGCTATTTTTCGACCACTAGTACACACTGGTAGACCTTTGAAACTGTCAAGAATGAATGAAAGCTGAGGGCATCTTGCAAGGCCAGCCGCATCCCCTAAGTATTGTGACACCTTATGCTCCATCTCAGACAGTCATTTCGGGCAACCAACTGGAAGAACTCTTCCATATATTTGTCGACCGATCTCATGCCTTGCCTCAATAAGTGATGTCGTTGGAACAGATTTTGAGTATAGCCAAAAGGAAGGAAGTGCTTCCTCATCTTCTTCTAATCAGTTATTTGAAATTTACCCTGTCTGTCTCGTGAGCGCCACATCTATTCGCACCACGCCAATGTTTGCCCCTTGAGTCTGATAGCAATCAATTTCACCTTCATTTGATTTAAAACTTGCTTATAGTCAAAAGATCCGCTCCACTTCTTTGATCTAGTCAATGAAGCCCTCTACTTGTAATGTACTAGAAAATTCAGGCTGATCAATCTGAAAACTGAGGTCTCCATACGGCTCCTCCCGACCTTGGCGTTCCTGGTATGTAGCCTGATGGTGATATGAGTTCTCAAAGGTAGACTCAGATTCACAATATGAGATCTCATGTTCGTCATGAATTCACACATTTTCCGCTAGACGCTGGGTTAGATTAGCAATTTGTCTCTATAAATCTTCAATCGTCAACTCATGAACGCTACGATCACAGTGCTCGACTTTCTTCACTCTAACCTACCTGTTATTGCGACTGCGCCCACGACCAGACGACCTCATACAACTAAATATGTGTTTTTATAGACTCTAGACCCTAAGACTAAAAGAAAGGAAAGAAATCCCAATATCTGAATCTCAAATCCTATTTGTAAAGAAAAAAAGAAATTTTATCAGAAAAGAAAATTTCTTAACAGAAACCCTAATAGAAAGAAATTAACAAAACAAAATGTTGATATAGATAAACCAGAAATACTAAAATTACCTTAACTATCATAAAAATGAAAACTACTAAAAATAGCAAAAGGATCTTCAAAAGTTCCGAATTGAGCCTAAACAGTGGTTTCTGAGTCTGAACTTGATGGTTATGGGTTCCCCTATAATACATGTAGTTTTTTGAATTTTGCATACTTGAGCACAGACAAAGGGTAATTCCGAGTCTCGAGTCAGAAGTTATGTCCCTTTGAAGTTTAAGGATCATATTGAGTTGGTCCCACATCACCAATGAATATATCTTCTATCTTATAAACCCCTGATCCTCCTTGCCTTGATGTTTGATCCTCTTGATCCATTAAAACTGCCTAATATCCGAGGTTCAACTGACCTACTAGGGCTTACCTATTTTGCAACCCTCCTATATTATAATGGCTCTCATACTAATTGTTAGAAATGATGGAATCCATCCATCACTACAAAAATAGTTGTGAATAACAACTAAATATTCCGTTAGAATTCCGTCAGTATTTGGGATTACCGATGGAATTTATGGTATCGGGAGTAATTTGGTCGGAAATGCAATTTACCGACGGAAACTAAATTCAGTTAGTAATTACCGACGGAAAAGTTCATTCCATCGGTAAAATTTCCGACCAAACACCTCTTATTGCACATACAATATTTCTAACACGAGAAATCAATGGAAAACACCTCTTACTGCAGGTGAGAAGTACTTACCGTATTATCTTGAACTTACTAACGCGAAAACTCTCTAGGATTCCGGTGAAACTTGAGATCCTCGCGCTTTGCTTACGTCCACGCGTTCCTCTCGTCGACACGAGTCGGAAAATATCCAAAATCTCCCTCGAAACTTGTCCTAGCCGACCACCACAAGAAGCCCTAGGCTTCTTTTGTTTTTCGCCCAAACCCAGGAAAAATTCGGTGCACAAAAGAAAGAGGCGAAATTAGGTTGAGAATCCCCTTATTTCACTTAAGCTCTTCTATTTATACCTAAGGGTATTTATTAACATTTCTCTGCATAACATTATTCTGCTCTCTTTTCTTTCAGCACACCCTTAGCAGTGGATTTTTGCCTTCCCCAAGATTCGAACTCTAGACCTCCAGGCTAAGTAGTAGAGTTTATGAATCCTGGTAGCCAAGTGAACGACTGTAATGACCCGGCCCATTTGGCGACCCTTGGGTCGTCGACCGTCGACCGTGCCGTTACTCACTAGGACTTTCCACCCCTGGCCAGTGGATTTTTACCTCCCCCAGGATTCGAACTCTCTCCAGGCTTAAGTACTAGAGTTTATGAATCCTGGTAGCCAAGTGAGGCTGCTCACTTGGCTACCAGGATTCATAAACTCTCCTGGGGGAGGCAAAAATCCACTGGCCAGGGGTGGAAAGTCCTAGTGAGTAACGACACGACCGACGGTCGACAGTCAACGACCCGAGGGTCGCCAAATGGGCCGCCAAATGGGTCGGGTCATTACAATAAAAAAGGCATCTTTTTATTGTAACAACTCGACCCTTTGGCCTCTTGGGCGGCCCTTGCGGCGACCCCTTATGTCGTCGGCCCATTTGGTGACCTCTAATGTCATCGACCGATGACCCTTGGTCGTGCCATTACTCACTAGGACTTTCCACCCCTGCAGTGGATTTTTGCCTCCCCCAGGATTCGAACTCTAGACCTCCAGGCTTAAGTATTAGAGTTTATGAATCCTGCTAGCCAAGTGAGCACCATTCATACATTCTGGATGACTTTTAGCAAAGTTCACAAACTGTTCAACTTCGGCAATAAAATCATTTTTGATAAAACCATTTTCTAATCGATTGTACATCCAAGCTTTGTTCATATACATTGTTACCTAATGAGAATATAATTTGAAACATTATTAAACTTGTAGAACTTGAAATAAGCTTAAATAAATCATTATATGCACAATTTTATCTCACGATCTTTGTATCATATTACCGAAAAGCTCCTCAACACTAAAGCAAATAAATGATAAACTTAGAATATCATGGTATAATTATAAACTTAGAATATAATAGTATTGCTTAGGGAATTATTATAAACTTAGACTTTCTAATAAACACATGTTGTTGCTTAGAGCATCATTAAATGAAATAACAATACATATAATGAAACTAACTATAATAAACAAAAGATAATGCAAGTAAAACAAATCTAATATATAGAACAATGGACATGCAAACTATTAAATCCACCTAAACATCACATCTAAGTTTTGTTTGTCTCAGATATTTGAGATCCTCTGCATGAGTTTAAATAGGTTCAAACAAATATACATTAACCACAAATATGCAATGAAACAATTAAGAAATTCTACGGCTGAGCAAGCGCCTACATAAGACGTGAGCAACCCCTGCGGTGGTCGGTCGTGGCCACGATATGCGCTCCTGCGGTAGCCGGCATAAACGTGAGCATCTCCTATGGCTAGCCGAGAGCAGGCCGTGAGCAACCCCCTGCGACCAGCCGTAAGTAGGCACTTAAAGCGGCCAGCCGGCAGCCAGCAGGCGCCTGGGATGGACGACCAGCCGCGAGTAGGACTCTGCGGGGGCCATGAGCAGGCCCCCGCGGCCAGTCGTGAGTAGGCCGCGAGCAGGTGCCTGCGGCGCCTACAGCGGCTGGCCTGCCGCGAGCAGGCGCTTGCGGCGGCTGGCCTGCCGCGAGCAGGCGCCTACGGCGGCCGGCCTGCCGCGAACAGGCGCCTACGGCGGCCGGCCTGCCGCGAGCAGGCGCCTACGGCGGCCGGCCTGCTAATAGCAGGCGCCTGCTCACGGCAGGCCAGCCACCGCAGGTGCAGGCCAGCCACCGCAGGTGCTTGCTCGTGGCAGGCCAACCACCGTAGGCGCCTGCTCGCGGAAGGCCAGCCGCAGCGGCCGCCTTGCGTGTGAAAAGGAAGAGATAAGAGAAGAGAGAGCATGCCTGAATCGTTAGTTGTTGATCGCGAAGAACGGGAGAGGACACGAGGCTGCTGGACGAGGAGAAGAGATCGCCGAGAGAAAGCACAGTTCGTGCGCATAAGAAAGGGAGGTCACGTGCCCTAATTTTAATTTGGGTTACCGACGGAATAAATCTTCCGTCGGCAAACTTTTTGCCCACACCTGTTAACTCTAAAACCCGCTAACTTATACCTGTTAACCAAAGGCAATTACCGCCAGAAGATTTATTCCGTCGGCAAATACCGACGGAAAATTAATTCTGTAGGAAAACTTTTCACTCACACTCGTTAACGTATACCCGTTAACCAAAGGCAATTACTGTTGGATTTTTCGGGCCGTAAAAATCACTTTTTGCGTTGCGGAAACCCCGAAACCCCCATGCCACGGATCCGTGCGAAGAAATAAAATTTCATATACATGTTTTCTAAACCTAGATCTACTTTAGATCTACAAGATAAAGAGGTTACCCTTGATGCGAAGCCCTTCGCATAATCCCGCTCATCCAAGGTTCGCCGGATCTCGAGAGTATCAAGGTAGATACTGTTGGTGCAGTGAGCACCAGATGATCGAACCTGAGTTTTGATTATGGCAAAGGGCTCAAAGTTAAGTGGTGGTGTTATCTAACAAAGTTCATGGAGCTTGCAGGAAAGTCCTAAGTGATACTTAGGCAAAAGTCCTAGCTGCGGTTAGGCAGGTAAAAACCCTAGGGGGTGGTAACCCTAAGTCATAGGGGGTGGTAACCCTATGCGGAAAGTCTTGGCAGGTCGATGGCTTCAGGCAAAAGTCCTAGGGGGTGGTAACCCTAGGTGAAAAGTCCTGGTGTCGCAAACCAGGTGAAAGTCTGGACTAGCCGGGAAGCGAATGTCCAGCAGAAAGTCCGGAAGCGTCGAGTGCCGAGCAAAAGTCTAGTCGATCTGGAGGATCGTACTGGCAACAGGTAAATCTCCTGAGTGGAGTAGGTGAGGACGCGTTCCCCGTAGAGGGAACAGTAGGCGTCGGGTCGACCTAGGGTTTCCGGTTGGAAACCTGAAGTCAGACTCGGACAGTCCGGAGACTGTTAATACTTCATTTATAATATCTATTGTATTATGTGCTAACTTTGTGCTGCAGGGTAGTGTTTGGGACTAACGTATCTTGCAGGTGCAAAGGAGCAACTTAAAGCCTCGGATGAACAGTGTCCAAGGCGCCTCCATGGAGCTTGGAGGCGCCTCGGATGCAAGGCTGGAGCTGGCTGCGAGAAGCTGCTCAAGGCGCCTTGATGAACAGTGGAAGGCGCCTTGAACAGATGAAGGCGCCCTGTGAACAGTGGAAGGCGCCTTGAGTCTGTGATAAGATTCGACCAGTTCGCTCCTCATCTCCCCGGCTGACTCGGCTGTTCAAGGCGCCTTGGTGAACAGTAGAAGGCGCCTTGAACACCCTTTATAAGGGGTTTCGACCAGCAGCTCCTAACAAGAACTTCCAAGCAATCTTTCTGCTACAAGCTGCTCACGAGACGATCCCGAAGTGCTGCTACGAGACACCGACGACCTGGAGCTCCGAAATCTTCAGATTACGATATTGTCGTCGGTATAACTGTACTTTTTCATTATACTTAACTGTATTACTTGTACTCTTGTCGAGCTTATAGTTGTTGCCCACGGAAAGCGATCAAGGATCGCGGGCCTTCGAGTAGGAGTCGTCACAGGCTCCGAACGAAGTAAATTCTCTTGTCTTTCTGTGTGGTTGTTTACTTTCCGCTGCGTTACTTCTCCGATAGATTTTACGATTCCGATAATTGAACGATTTTAGCCACGAGCGCTATTCACCCCCCCTCTAGCGCATCTCGATCCAACAATTGGTATCAGAGCAGGGTCGCTTTGAACTGGTGCAACCACCTTTCATTTTTTTTTTCCAAAATTATTTTCGAAAAATTCATTTTCATCCTTTCACGGTTTATTAGTATTGATAAAATATTGAATTTGGCAAAATTTGAAATAATATCTTTTAAAATATTTTTTTAATAATATTTTATTATTTTTCAAAACTGGTGAACTTCTATTTCTATCCTTCCATACCGCACTGCTAATCCAGGATCAAGTCCTGGTACATTTTTTTTTTTTTTGCTATTTTTGTGGGCAAGGTTCTTTTAAATGGCCCTCCAAGAAGGCTTTAGCACTTTTCGCCCCCCGCTCTTCTCCGGCGAAGACTTTACCTATTGGAAGAACCGGATGATCTACCATCTCAAGACGCAAGTCGAGATGTGGATCATCATCCAAACCGGTCTCGAGCTACCACTTGACGGCGCTGGAGAACTCGTTTCATGCACTAACTGGGATACCAGCATAAGAAAGAAGGTCGAAGCTGATGCCAAAGCAACCTGTATGCTGCAATGCGGGTTGACAAAAGAAGAACTGAATAGAGTCGGACCATTTTCAAGTTCGAAGGAGCTGTGGAACAAACTAATCGAGCTGCACGAGGGCACGTCAGACGCTAAAGTAAGTAAGTGTGATTTAATTTTAAATAAATTATATAATATTAAAATGCAGGAAGGTGAGACGACGAACCAGCTTCACGCACGCATCCAGGACCTACTCAACGGGCTTCATGCGATCGGCCAAAAAGTGGAAAACCGCGACGTAATAAGGTACGTGCTAAGTGCTTTTCCAAGGAACACTTTGTGGGCATCCATGGTTGATACTTACAAAGTTTCCAAGGATTTATCCTCAATAAAACTAGATGAATTGTTTTCTGAATTAGAATTGCATGAGCAGACTAATGCACGCCCGGTCGAGAAAGATGTTGCTTTGGTTGCAGGTACTAGCAGAACACGTGAACCGACGTCAAGGCGCAAATCTAAAATATCAGAGGACGAAGACGATGAATCAGACGCAGAAGACGAAGACGAAGTTATTTCCAACTTGATAAAACTCGTACGGAAGATGTGCAAGTCGAAGAAGGCAACTCAAATGAACACAAAGGACAGATCAGATGTCACCTGCTACGGTTGTAACCAAAAAGGTCACTACAAGCAAGATTGCCCAAACAAGAAGAAAAGAAGAAAGGCATTGAAAGCAACCTGGTCCGAGTCGTCAGACGAATCCGAGACTGACAAGGAAGAAGAACCAACGAGCTTTCTCGCATTACCGGCGCAGGCTAACATAATTGACGAAATCGAGTCCGAACTCGAGTCCGAAGCCGAGAACGAGTCAGAAACAGAGTCCGAGCGAAGCCACGGATCCGCATCCGTTTTCGAAGGCCCGATCCCCACTGTAAGTTCTTTTCTCGCCGAAACTCAAATAGATGACTTAAGAAATTTAGTTCCTTATTTGCTTAAAAAATTGGCTAAATCCAACATCCGGGTTAGGTCGCTCCAAAAGGAAGTAATAGCCCTTAAGGAAGCGACTGACTCGAGTTCTTTAACTGAGTCAGTTCAAGTTGGAAATTCAACTCAAGTCCAACAACTTGAGGAAGAAAATTCCAATTTGAAAACTCAAATTAAAGAACTCAAGGATACGTTAGAACGCTTTACGTTGGGTTCCAAAAATTTGGATCTGATTCTTGGAAAATAGCATGCCGTTTACAACAAATCCGGACTTGGATTCAAGCCCAAAACTAAATATAGATCATATCTGTCGTTGGTAAATAGAAATAAAAGGAACATAATTCAAGCATGGGTCCCCAAGTCCAACCTAGTTAATCAAATTGGACTTGGACAATATTGGGTCCCCAAGGATCAGATCCACTACCTCGATAGACCATATCGAGGCTATGATCCAGGGGGAGCAAGAAGGAAAACAATTTTAATAAATTAAATTCAAAATTCATAAATCTAAAATTCACAATTAAATTAAAATTCAAAAATTAAAATTCGAAATTTAATTAAAATTCAACATTCGAAATTAAAATTCAAAAATTCAAAATTCAAATTACAAATTCAAAATTCGAATTCAAAATTAAATTCAAAATTTGAAATTTAAAATTCAATAGAAGGAGAATCCAGAATAGCTGGCACTCCCAACTAAATTACCCGATTGGGTAACCGAATTTAATCTACCCGAAATGGGTAAACAAGAGTAAACTACCCGGCAGGGTAATTAAGGTTAGATAAAATAGGCTAGGTTTAACTTTACTAACAGTACTGGTGAAGTTTTTGGATGATAGTACGTTAGGGAAGCTTGGGCATCGCATGTCTAGGAAGATATGACTTCGACCTGGTGCATTTGGCCAAGTGGAACTGACCGAAGCTACCCTTAAATGGATCCTAACTAGTTAGACCAAGTTTTAGTATTAAGTTCAATGGGTAAGAATATTTGGAAAACCTCGAAGGCATGGTTACTTTAATGAGTTCCGTGTGACTCACCATAGCCCAGAAGTTTATCCAAAGAATGTTTACTTGTTGAACCCAAAGCTAAACCTGAATCTAACACAAAGTTAAACCAACCCCTTAAACTGAACCACAATTCATCTCACCTCAATTATAGGACTACCTGATTGAAAATTTAGATCGGGTGAGATGACTAAGAAATTAAAACTAAAATTAACTTAAATCAAGTCAATTTCAAAATTATTTAAAAATCATTTCAAAAATCTTTTGAAAATCAATTTCAAAATTATTTAAAAATCATTTCAAAAATCTTTTAAAACTTAATTTCAAAATCATTTCAAAAATCTTTTGAAAATCAATTTCAAAATTATTTAAAAATCATTTCAAAAATCTTTTAAAACTTAATTTCAAAATCATTTCAAAAATCTTTTGAAAATCAATTTCAAAATTATTTAAAAATCATTTCAAAAATCTTTTAAAACTTAATTTAAAAATCATTTCAAAAATCTTTTGAAAATCAATTTCAAAATTATTTAAAAATCATTTCAAAAATCTTTTGAAAATCAATTTCAAAATTATTTATCATTTCAAAAATCTTTTGAAAATCAATTTCAAAATTATTTAAAAATCATTTCAAAAATCTTTTAAAACTTAATTTCAAAAATCTTTTTCAAAATTATTTAAAAATCATTTCAAAAATCTTTTGAAAATCAATTTCAAAATTATTTAAAAATCATTTCAAAAATCTTTGAAAAACTTATATAAATGCTTTGAAAAATCTTTTGAAAAACTTATTTAAATCCTTTGAAAATTCATTTCAAAAATCTTTTGAAAATTCTTTTCAAAATCTTTTAAAATTAATTCAATTACTGTCAAAATATTAATTTAAAAGGATTTAAAAATATTTAATTATCAAATTCTGATTGCTAAAGTTAACTCTAATTAATTTTCAATAAATTCTCAAAAGTTTAGCATTTTCTCATTTGGAACTTAAATTTTCAATATTTTCAAATAATCTCATCTCAAACTGCACATGTTTGATAATCTAGAATGGATGAGCTGGAATTAGGATAATATAAAGTTCTTCTTATGCTTGTACTCTAAGACCCTAAGAATTTAATTTGGCATTAATTAAGGGGGAATGAACAGAGTCATGCTAGTACTTTAAGGCTAAACAAATTCCTTTAGGGCTCTGATACCCAATCAAGTTAAATAATTTAATTTGATTCATGCTTGGACACCTAAACTCAAAGAAGTTATTAAGGCATTAACTTAAAATCTAAATTATCTATGCAACAATTCTTTTCAAACACCTTATGAATTGAGCTAAGTACTTCATCTAAATTTTTTTTAAGTCTGAGTACTTAACTATGCTACCCCTTAGGGGGAGCTTAAATTAACTAGACTATTTCTCTTTTCTTAATTCTTTTTGATTTATGTCAAAGGGGGAGAGAAAAGTCAAAGTTAAGAAATCAAGAATGAAAGGGGGAGCATAAACTTTAAATTTTATTTATGCATTGATGCTTCTGGTTAACTTTCATTATTTATTCCTTTATTTAAAAGTTATGTTTTACTTAACTTTGAACCAAGATTGCCATAATCAAAAAGGGGGAGATTGTTGGTGCAGTGAGCACCAGATGATCGAACCTGAGTTTTGATTATGGCAAAGGGCTCAAAGTTAAGTGGTGGTGTTATCTAACAAAGTTCATGGAGCTTGCAGGAAAGTCCTAAGTGATACTTAGGCAAAAGTCCTAGCTGCGGTTAGGCAGGTAAAAACCCTAGGGGGTGGTAACCCTAGTCATAGGGGGTGGTAACCCTATGCGGAAAGTCTTGGCAGGTCGATGGCTTCAGGCAAAAGTCCTAGGGGGTGGTAACCCTAGGTGAAAAGTCCTGGTGTCACGAACCAGGTGAAAGTCTGGACTAGCCGGGAAGCGGATGTCCAGCAGAAAGTCCGGAAGCGTCGAGTGTCGAGCAAAAGTCCAGTCGATCTGGAGGATCGTACTGGCAACAGGTAAATCTCCTGAGTGGAGTAGGTGAGGACGCGTTCCCCGTAGAGGGAACAGTAGGCGTCGGGTCGACCTAGGGTTTCCGGTTGGAAACCTGAAGTCAGACTCGGACAGTCCGGAGACTGTTAATACTTCATTTATAATATCTATTGTATTATGTGCTAACTTTGTGCTGCAGGGTAGTGTTTGGGACTAACGTATCTTGCAGGTGCAAAGGAGCAACTTAAAGCCTCGGATGAACAGTGTCCAAGGCGCCTCCATGGAGCTTGGAGGCGCCTCGGATGCAAGGCTGGAGCTGGCTGCGAGAAGCTGCTCAAGGCGCCTTGATGAACAGTGGAAGGCGCCTTGAACAGATGAAGGCGTGATAAGATTCGACCAGTTCGCTCCTCATCTCCCCGGCTGACTCGGCTGTTCAAGGCGCCTTGGTGAACAGTAGAAGGCGCCTTGAACACCCTTTATAAGGGGTTTCGACCAGCAGCTCCTAACAAGAACTTCCAAGCAATCTTTCTGCTACAAGCTGCTCACGAGACGATCCCGAAGTGCTGCTACGAGACACCGACGACCTGGAGCTCCGAAATCTTCAGATTACGATATTGTCGTCAGTATAACTGTACTTTTTCATTAAACTTAACTGTATTACTTGTACTCTTGTCAAGCTTATAGTTGTTGCCCACGGAAAGCGATCAAGGATCGCGGGCCTTCGAGTAGGAGTCGTCACAGGCTCCGAACGAAGTAAATTCTCTTGTCTTTCTGTGTGGTTGTTTACTTTCCGCTGCGTTACTTCTCCGATAGATTTTACGATTCCGATAATTGAACGATTTTAGCCACGAGCGCTATTCACCCCCCCCCCCTCTAGCGCGTCTCGATCCAACAGATACTCCTCTATGCGTATCCACACGAACAAATCGATGGACGAGAAACTTTAGAGTGTGCTAGCACTCTATGAAGTTTCGCCAAAGGTGGAGGAGAGGGAGAAGTGGATGAGAGGAGGAAGAAGATGGAGTTACTCACCTAGCACACAAAATGCACTAACTCCCTCATCTAAAGTGGCCGGCCACTTTAAGAGAGATTGTAACCTCTATGGGATGCCAAGAGTCACAACTCTTGGTAACTCCCATGAGGTGGCATCCCACTTAAGCAACCATGATGATGTGGAGCATCATCATTGGCCTACTCTTTGCCAACTCACCAATGAGGTGACAAATGGTCAAGTCAAACTTGATTCTTCATCTTCATCTCAAGTCAAGTCAAACTTGACCACTTCTCTCCCATGGTTGACCAAATCTAACCATTGGTTCAAATCAAATTTAATTTAATGAACCTCTATTCATTGAATTAAATTAATTCAATGAGTCTAAGTCCAAATTAGACTCATTTAACACATGAACCAAATTGAGTCCAACTCAATTAGCTCAATTTGGATTACTCTTAATCCAATTTGGTTCATCACATGAACCTAATCCTTTAGGTTCATCAAATGAACCTAATCTCCATCTAATTGTCCTTTGTGTGTGACCCTATAGGTTCTTGTAACGTTGGCAATGCTTCTAAACCCATTTAGAAGCATAAGTAATGAGCGATATCTAGCAACACATCATTACTACCCAAGTTACAAGAATGTTGAGATCCAACATCACCTTGTGACTACTAATTGTGACTCCTCACAATATATGACATTGTCCTTCTATCCTAGACATCTAGATTGATCAATATGAGGCATAGACCGTGTCATCCTCTAATCAATCTAAATCTTGAACTCCAAGTAGACTCACTCGATCAAATGAGCTCAATATCTTATATTGACTCATTTGGGCATGGTCATGCACTTAGTGATCTCACTCTATCAAGAATATTGATGTCTCTCCCCGTCATATAGGAGGGATAGATCCCATCTACATCACTCACATCCCTCCGCATAATTTGTTACATACCAGTAATCGCCTTTATAGTCCACCGAGTTACGGGTGATGTTTGACGAAGTCAAAGTATGTAACTCCTTATGTAGGGAACCATGGTGACTTCAGGTCTAAGGATTAGTAGTCATACTAATAGCTACATGAGAAAGTATATGACACTCATATAACGATCCATGATACTTTCTCATGGCGGGTCATTCAGTATACATTCTCCAATGCATACCCATGTGTCAACTTGATATCTCTATATCCATGACTTGTGAGATCAAGCCATCTAGTTGACCTACATGCTAGTCTCGTCACATTAACATTGTCCCTGAATGTTAATACTCGACTAGAAATGATTAAGAGTAGTGTTCCCTATATCATCTCACTATCGGTTCAACTAACCGATTGATATAGGTAAGAACCCTCTACTCAAGGACGCTATTATACTTAGTTATTTGGCACCAATACAAGTAAGTATAATAACCAAAACAAATGCCTTTATTTATATACAAGAATATAATACAATGAGTCCATACAACAATCATCAAATGATTGGCTCTAGGGCTCTAACTAACAATCTTCCACTAGCACTAGTGCCAATCAGTGTAGGCTCTAAGGCCTAAAGACCTAGTGTGACCATCATGCTTTCTCTGTGACAAAGCCTTGGTCAAGGGATCTGCGATGTTAGCCTCAGTGGATACTCTGCAAATCTTCACATCTCCTATATCGATAATCTCTCGAATGAGATGGAAGCGTCGTAGAACTACTGTGAACTCTTCCAGCTCACAACACCACCATTCAAGCAAAACACGAACCCAGACTGCAATCGATAATCATCCTGGTCAGTTTGGAAGCTAGCATCACTGTAACCCTTTACAGCTAGCTCGTCATCGCCTCCATATATCAAGAAATATTCTTTAGTCCTTCTTAAGTACTTAAGAATATTCTTGACTGCTATCCAGTGACTTTCACCTGGATCTGACTGGTATCTGCTCGTCATGCTCAAAGCATACGAGACATCAGGACAAGTACATAGCATGACGTACATGATATATCCTATGGCTGAGGCATAAGGGATCTGATCCATGCGGTCTCTCTCCTCTCTAGAAGAGGGACCTTGAGTCTTCGAAAGACTCACGCCATGTGACATCGGCAGAAATCCCTTTTTGGAGTTCTGCATAGCAAACCGTAGGAGTACCTTGTCAATATATGTACTCCGACTTAGGCCAAGTAATCTTTTAGATCTATCTCTATAGATCTGTATGCCAAGAATGCGGGATGCTTCACCTAAGTCCTTCACTGAGAAACAAGTCCCTAGCCAAGTCTTGACAGACTGTAGCAAAGGGATGTCTTTCCCAATGAGTAGTATGTCATCCACATACAATATGAGGAAGACAACTAAGTCCCCTACAACCTTCTTGTAGACACAAGGTTCATCTTCATTCTTGATGAAACCAAACTGTTTGATTGCATCATCGAATCGAAGATTCCAGCTCCGAGAAGCTTGCTTTAGTCCATAAATGGACCTATGCAGCTTGCATACTCTGCCAGTATGCTATGGATCTTCAAAACCCTTAGGTTGTGTCATGCACACATCCTCGAGCAGGTTTCCATTCAGAAACGTGGTTTTGACATCCATCTGCCATATCTCATAGTCATGGTATGCTGCAATAGCAAGCATGATCCGAATGGACTTAAACATCGCTACTGGAGAAAAGCTTTCATCATAGTCAATACCATGAATTTGCTTGAAACCTTTAGCTACCAAGCGACCCTTATAAATAAGTCCATCCATGTCAGTCTTTCTCTTAAAGACCCACTTACACCCAATGGGTTTGACCCCTTCAGGTGGATCAACCAAAGTCCATACTTGGTTAGTGTACATGGATTCCATCTCGGATCTCATGGCCTCTAGCCATTTCTCAGAATCTGGACTCATCACAGCTTCCTGATAGGAGGTAGGCGCATCCTCAATGAGCACAACGTCATCATGGTCAGACAAGAGAAATGAGTTTCTCTCAGGCTGACGACGTACCCTATCAGATCTGCGAAGAGGTAGGTCTACTTGAACTGGTTGTGGTTCCTTAACTCCTTGTGGAACAACATAATCCACAACACTTTATGGTTCCAGTTTAACTTCCATCGAGGCTTCAGTGCTACGGTCCATATCTTGAACTTCTTCAAGATCGAACGTACTCCCACTAGTCTTTCTAGAAACAAAGTCTCTTTCTAGAAATACCCTAGTCTTAGCCACAACTACCTTGTGTTGACCGGGAATGTAGAAGTAATATCCCTTCGTTTCCTTGGGATATCCAATGAAATAACACTTGTCGGATTTGGGTCCCAATTTGTCCGAGACTTGACGTCGAACGTAAGCCTCACAACCCCAAATCCTCATAAAAGACACCTGGGCATCTCTCCTAGTCTATATCCTATATGGTGTCTTTATTACAGCCTTAGATGGAACTCGGTTGAGAATGAAAGTTGTTGTCTCTAGAGCATAGCCCCAAAGATACATAGGAAGATCTGTGTGACTCATCATAGATCGTACCATATCTAATAGGGTACGATTCCTCCTTTCGGATACATCATTCCACTGTGGTGTTCTGGGAGGAGTGAGTTGGGATAGAATCCCACACTCAGCTAGATAGTCACGAAACTCATGGCTAAGGTATTCTCCACCTCGATCTGATCGAAGTATCTTAATACTCTTGCCAAGCTGGTTTTGTACTTCATTCTTGAATTCTTTGAACTTTTCAAAGGATTCTGACTTATGTGTCATCATATATACATAACCATATCTACTGAAGTCATCAGTAAATATAATAAAGTACTTATAACCACCTCTAGCAGTGACATTGAAAGGGCCAATACACCACTATGTATAAGACCTAACAAGTCAGTCGCTCTCTCACTGTGACCACTAAAGGGAGTCTTGGTCATCTTGCCTAGAAGGCATGACTCGCATGTCTCATATGATTCAAAATCAAATGAGTCTAGCAAACCATCTTTATGGAGCTGGGATAAGCGTTTGTCATTTATATGACCTAAGCGACAGTGCCAGAGATAGATTTGGTTTATGTCATTTGACTTGAACCTCTTGGTACTTATGTTATAGATAGGGTTCTCAAGGTTTAGAATATAGAGTCCTTTTATCAGAGGTACACTACAATAGAACATTTCATTTAAATAAACTGAACAACATTTGTTCTTTATAATAAATGAAAAACCTTTCTTGTTCAAACAAGAAACTGAAATTATGTTCTTAGTTAAAGCAGACACATAACAACAATCATCCAACTCTAGTACAAGCCCAGAGGGCAGAGATAGAAAATAAGCCCCTACAGCAACAGCAGCAACCCGTGCTCCATTGCTTACTCGAAGGTCCACCTCGCCCTTTGTCAATGCCCTGCTATTTCTCAGTGCCTGCATATTAGTACAAATGTGAGAAGTACATCCGGTATCTAATACTCATGATGAAGAAATAGATAGATTGACTTCTATAACATTTATACCTGAAGTGGAAGTCTCACTTCTCTTCTTCTTAAGATCTTCTAGGTACACTTTGCAGTTCCTCTTCCAGTGCCCGGTCTAACCGCAGTGGAAGCAGGTAGCATCCTTGGCGACCCCTCCTTTAGGCTTCAGTGCCTTGCCTTTGCCCTTGGCTTGGGACTTTCCCTTGCCTTTAGGCTTGCCCTTGCCCTTGTGTTTCTGAACCATTAGAATAGAGTTGGGCTTAACCTTCTTAAGGTTGAGCTCAGTAGTTCGTAACATACTAAGCAGTTCGGGCAGTGACTTATCAATTTCGTTCATGTTGTAGTTCATGACAAATTGACTGTAACTCTCTGGCAAAGACTGCAAGATCAGGTCAGTGGCCAGCTCTTGGCCAAGTGGAAATTCCAACTTCTGTAGATTCTCTATGTACCCAATCATCTTGAGTACATATGGACCTACGGGAGCCCCATCTGACATCTTGCACTGAAATAGTTCCCTTGAGATCTCAAATCTCTCATGCCACGCTTGCCCTTGATATAGTTGATGAAGATGTTCAACCATATCATAAGCACCCATTAACTCATGTTGCTTCTGAAGCTCAGAGTTCATGGTCGCGAGCATTAGACATGATACATCTTATGCGTCATCTTGATGCTTCTTGTAAGCATCTTTGTCTGCTCGCGTGGCATTGGCAGGAGGAGTCTTCGGAATGAGCTGCTCTAGAACATACAGTTTACGTTCTTGGGTGAGAACTATTCTCATATTCCTGTACCAATCCAGGAAATTTGCTCCGTTGAGCTTGTCCTTGTCAAGGACAGAACGCAGAGAGAAGGTGTTCGTGTTTGACGTCATGGTTATCTACAACAGAAATATATAGAAAATAAATAAACATTATATTCTAGTAATCACTTAATTAGACCTTTTAATTAAATGATGCTCCCACTGAATTCTATAATTCATGTGGGTCAAGATCCACATCATACTACGCCTTGAGTTAGCTTTGGCTAAATTGCCCAAGACTTAGTATGATCGGTAGGTAACTAATTTACCAATTATATCTCTATTCAACTCTTGTTTATAGGATCAAGATCCACATTTATATTAAAACTCGAGTTAGCTTTGGCTAATACGCCCAAGAGTTAATATAAATGTGATTTTGTCCTATCTACCAACAATTGAAAAATGTCTATAGTTAAACTTGATCCAATTGAGTTAACTAGCTACTCAATCTAATTGAGTTGTACTCACCCATGTGTTGATAGGCGGGATCAAAATTGTCCCTCCGTACTCTACCAAGATAATATGTGTTGCTCTACTTTGGCAGATTCAACAACAATATGTGATCGAGGTAGTGATAGGTATCACGACATGGTAGGCATTACGAGTTGTCGCGATTGAGATCTAATCTCATCGACGAGGTGTATCATATACTTGATTTAGATCTAATCTAATCGTTAGGGCGCATCATATACACGATTTAGATCTAATCTAATCATCGAGGTGTATCATATACGCGATTGATCGAATCGAATCGTTAAAGCACTAATTAATTACTTATTCTAGCATGCATCACATATACACACACAAGCAGTTAATTAAATGTTTTGTGATTAGTCATGTCTCTACTACGATCTTCTCAAGCCAATGAGAAGATCGGATGGTCAACCTAAGGTCAACAGCTTCTCAAGCTCCTTCCTTGACCACCTTGTGTTGCTAGGCCCTCCTCGTAACACCGTCTCGAGTGGACCTTCCACCGCTCCATTTTGTACATTACAAAGGTGAAACTCGAGATACATTCGAGTCTAAAACTATTTTACAACAGGAATATAATAGAGGAAGGCACGACGCGCAGGTCGCGAATCAAGTACAACACGCACATCACAGAAAATGGCACGCAGGCCATAATATGAATTACAACACAGAATTTCCAATCTAATTGGGTCTTTTGGGCCATGACCATCATAAAATAATACATAATTCTAAATTATGTAATTTTTATAAATTTCTGTAATTTTTTCTTACAATTTTTACAATTTTTATGAGTAAAAATTCCCGGCGGTCCCGTTTAGTAATTTTCGGGCGCAATCGCAGAACGAAGCCCCTTGCGGGGTCAGGGGCAGCACCCCTACCCGCGATATAACCATCGCAAGTGTTCCTTAGTGATCCTACAGCGCTTTACCCCGCTGTACCAAAACGATTTGGGGCGAAACCTTGCCGTTTCGGAAAGATCTTCTCGGTTGTAGAAGTCTACAAGTGTCTAAACACTTGTGCTTCGCTTCTACGAGAAAAATACCCATAAAAACTATAAAATTCATAAATTCACAGAAAGTTATAGATCTGTAATTTTCATAAAAATACAAATTAAAACATGTATACGCTTCGCACGTGGCTCTGATACCACTGTTGGGTTTTTCGGACCGCAAAAATCGCTTTTTGCGTTGCGGAAATCCCGAAACCCCCATGCCACGGATCCGTGCGAAGAAATAAAATTTCATATACATGTTTTCTAAACCTAGATCTACTTTAGATCTACAAGATAAAGAGGTTACCCTTGATGCGAAGCCCTTCGCGTAATCCCGCTCGTCCAAGGTTCGCCGGATCTCGAGAGTATCAAGGTAGATACTCCTCTATGCATATCCACACGAACAAATCGATGGAGGAGAAACTTTAGAGTGTGCTAGCACTCTATGAAGTTTCGGCCAAAGGTGGAGGAGAGGGAGAAGTGGATGAGAGGAGGAAGAAGATGGAGTTACTCACCTAGCATACAAAATGCACTAACTCCCTCATCTAAAGTGGCCGACCACTTTAAGAGAGATTGTAACCTCCATGGGATGCCAAGAGTCACAACTCTTGGTAACTCCCATGAGGTGACATCCCACTTAAGCAACCATGATGATGTGGAGCATCATCATTGGCCCACTCTTTGCCAACTCACCAATGAGGTGGCAAATGGTCAAGTCAAACTTGACTCTTCATCTTCCTCTCAAGTCAAGTCAAACTTGACCACTTCTCTCCCATGGTTGATCAAATCTAACCATTGGTTCAAGTCAAATTTAATTTAATGAATCTCTATTCATTGAATTAAATTAATTCAATGAGTCTAAGTCCAAATTAGACTCATTTAACACATGAACCAAATTAAGTCCAACTCAATTAGCTCAATTTGGATTAGTCTTAATCCAATTTGGTTCATCACATGAACCTAATCCTTTAGGTTCATCAAATAAGCCTAATCTCCATCTAATTGTCCTTTGTGTGTGACCCTATAGGTTCTTGTAACGTTGGCAATGCTTCTAAACTCATTTAGAAGCATAAGTAATGAGCGGTATCTAACAACACATCATTACTACCCAAGTTACAAGAATGTTGAGATCCAACATCACCTTGTGACTACTAATTGTGACTCCTCACAATATATGACATTGTCCTTCTATCCTACACATCTAGATTGATCAATATGAGGCATAGACCGTATCATCCTCTAATCAATCTAAATCTTGAACTCCAAGTTGACTCACTATATCAAATGAGCTCAATATCTTATATTGACTCATTTGGGCATGGCCATGCACTTAGTGGTCTCACTCTATCAAGAATATAGATTTCTCTTCCGTCATATAGGAGGGATAGATCTCATCTACATCACTTACATCCCTCCACATAATTTGTTACATACCCAGTCATCGCCTTTATAGTCCACCCAATTACGGGTGACGTTTGACGAAGCCAAAGTATATAACTCTTTATATAGGGAACCATGGTGACTTCAGGTCCAAAGACTAGTAGTCATACTAATAGTCACATGAGAAAGTATATGACACTCATATAACGATCCATGATACTTTCTCATGGCGGGTCATTCAGTATACATTCTCCAATGTATACCCATGTGTCAACTTGATATCTCTATATCCATGACTTGTGAGATCAAGTCATCTAGTTGACCTACATGCTAGTCTCGTCGCATTAACATTGTCCCTGAATGTTAATACTCGGCTAGGAATGATTAAGAGTAGTGTTCCCTATATCATCTCACTATCGGTTCAACTAACCGATTGATATAGGTAAGAACTCTCTACTCAAGAACGCTATTATACTTAGTTATTTGGCACCAATACAAGTAAGTATAATAACCAAAACAAATGCCTTTATTTATATACAAGAATATGATACAACGAGTCCATACAACAATCATCAAATGATTGGCTCTAGGGCTCTAACTAACAGTTACCGACGGAAGATTTATTCCGTTGGAAAACTTTTCGCCCACACCCGTTAACTCTAAAACCCGTTAACGTATACCCGTTAACCAAAGGCAGTTACCGACGGAAATAATATTCCATCGGTAATATCCGAAACCCGTTAACCCGAAACTTGTAAACCCGTTGACCCAAAGGGCCAATTTGCCAACTGATATTTTAAATCCGTCAGTAAATACCGACGGAAATTGTTATTCAGTCGGAAATTCCCAATTGAATAGAATTCAGTCGGCAAATGTCGATTGAATTAGATTCAGTTGGGAATCCCGTCGTTATTTGTAGGATTTTTTGTAGTGCATCTTCATAATAGTATGATATTATTCACTTTGAATTTAGGTTCTCATAGTTTTATTTTTAGACTTTACCCCCAAAAAATCTCATTTTAATGAAGATATCTTTCCTCTTATATAGATCTATAATTTTTTTCATATATTTTTAATAGAATCTTTGATTGTAATTTTAATATATTAATGGTAGTTTATGAAGAATTGTTTATCACTGTCAAATGTGTATCAATAATTATACACTTATTTAATTTCCCTCCGTAGGGTACACATATTTCTCTCCTTAGGCGACACTGTGGTCTCTCTCTCTTTTTTTTCTTTTTCTTTTTTTTTATCAAGCGCTTATAATTATTCCTACCTTGGATGACTATTGCATTATCAAATCTAATTTAATCTAATAAATCGTTCAAATAGGGTTCTTAAAATCGAATCTTTAGTGTTCTAAAACGCCTCAATCATACCAATTTTACTTTCTCGGCCCAAAGATCCTACATTGTCAAAACAATTTGACAATTTAATTTCCTTGATTCAAACTATTTATTAAAACTACTGAAAAATAAAATAAGAAAATAACATTAACACTGAAATATAAAAGTTCCCCGTATATTTTCCAATGAGATAAATGACATTTCTTTATTTATGCTAAAGTGCTCAACACAATTCCTTCATTTGTCTTGTCTTAAGTGTTGAAGCATAGTTATTGAGGCTTTGATTATATTTGGTACAAAATAACAACTCCCATGTCGATTTCCATCATTAAGCTATACACATGGTTGCTCCAGTTGTCATTGCCATCATTAAGCTATATTTATCTCAATATCACTTACAATATTTAAAATAATTATTATTTTCTTTGGTCTCCTACTCTTTTACATCTACTTGTTAGATTTAACTCAATCAAATGGAAATTCTATTAGTTGTCTTTAAACTTATTCATATCATCTTCGTCATTTTCTTGCATGTTGGAACTCATTCGACTTAATTGCTTTAGAATATAAATATTTTTTTTATGTTTATTCTTTTTGTTAACTCTTAGCCTAACATTCTCATCTATCTTAAATTTTTTCTTTCAATCTAAAGGGAATAAAATGAACACTGAAGTGTCCACTTCATTTTGACTAAACATATTTTAACCTACAGCAAGAACAACAATTATAAAAGGAAGCAGGCAATGCTGCAGACATTAAGTGCTGTGCTTAAATATAAGGACCAGGCAGAGATTTAATTCATTTGTCCCTGTTTCACTTATGCTCTAAGAGATGTCATACACTCCCCGGGTATATAGTGTCGCTGTAGGATATTCAGATTATCATTTAGGTACCCGTAGTTCGATCCCCAACTATAATATATGTATTAAAATTTTTCTTTCAAATAAGGTACACAACCAAATGATACATATCATCTTTGTCATTTTATTACGTTTTGGAACTCCACTTAATTGCTTTAGGATATAAATATTTATTTATGTTTATTCTATTTGTTAACTCTTAGCTTAAGATTCTCATCTATCTTAAATTTTTTCTTTCAACCTAAGGGAATAAAATGACACTAAAGTGTCCACTCCATTTTGATTAAACATACTTTCATCAACAACAACTATAAAAGGAAGTAGGATTTATAATATCATTGTAAGACATTCAGATTATTATTCAAGTATCTATAGTTCGATCCTCAACTATAATATATTTATTGAAATTTTTCCTTCAAATGAGACGCGCAACTAAAGGATATATACTGGACTCTTGGAATGTTCGTTGTACGTTTTTCGATTTATCCTGATGGTCGATGGAAAAATTTTATGGGACCGAATCGATTATCCCAAGACTAATTATCGAGACTAATTGGATTTTTTATTTTTTTTCCTAAGAGATGCCATGCAAGATCAAACAGAGTTTTGATTTTCGATATCCATTTGAGCTTTCAGACACTCGTACATTGTGATGTTACTAAAATTAGAGACTAAATGACTACATATCATTTTGTCTTCTTGTTTTAAAGTAAAGAAAAAACTGAGAAAAACAATTATATTGATGCCAGGAGCCAAAACATCACAACTGAGACATGGAAATCAACAGCCATGTGACAAATGCAAATACAATGGAAATCTAAAACCTGCCACATGAAAAGTGAGGAATTGTTCAGCAGAAGTGTAAATCTCTAGCGAATAAGATCATGACACCAATCGAGCAGCTGCAAGTGATAAAGTAGCTGTCACTTAAAAAGACAAGATCTGCAGCTTCAATGAATTTTGTCTATAATTTTTTATGAGATATTTAACTCTGTGAACAGATTAATTTTATAGATAATCAATTTAATTCTATAAAAAAAAATTATTAATCATCAAAACAAATTAAAAAGTATCCATAGAGGTAAAGAAAAATCCCCTATAGTATACATAATTGAGACTTAAACTTTAGATCCATTGATTATTCCTTAGAAGATCTAACCATTGTATAATTGTCTGTGGGCGAATTTGTCAATTAAAACTAGATATGCATGTGGAGCCTCGAAGATTTACATTGATGATTAAGGATGCCATATAAATAAACTGATCAACAATAAGAGAAATCATGAAAGACCAATGGTGAAAGTTTCCATGGTTTGATAAATTATCATCTCCAAGTCATATTAATCTTAAATATTTAGGCTCCCTAACGGATGACTATTTTCTAGTATCAACAACCTTTACTAGAATTTTATTTGGTTTCTATAATCAGTTCTAATTACTTTTAGTGTCTTTAAAATATCCTGAAACAGGAAAAAAACATATAACTTTTCAAAGAAAAATGACAACGTTATGAAGGGCCTTATAATGAAAATATGATGTTACATATGACAGACTTTTAAAGTTGTTCAAAAATTAAACTTTTAATCTCCAACCGCCGAGACATATAAACGTGGAAGGATATATAACTAGAACATTCAATGACCATATAAAGAAATGAGAAATATTGCCAAACAATTTCTTTTTTTAATACACATTATTAAAAAAAAGGACAAAGGTGATTTTTTAACTCTACTGCCATAAGTATAAATTTCTTCTAGGTAGAATAGTCAGGAAAAGACCGACTATATTCATTCCTGATTGATCAAAGGGGCGAAAGACTTAGCAATGTCCTCATGAATCTGGTCGGCTAGTGGGGAATGTTCTGATGCTTTTGACAAGAAATATAAGTGGCTACTAGTCGAGCAGTATCAGCCCACAGGGTGGGTTAGAAATACCTAGCCAAGAGTATTTTATGTGCCAGTGTACGACCTCATGAGTGGTTGCCACAGCAACCCTGTTAAATTTCTTAAAGTACATAATTAACTTCATCTGGTCGAATGCATTTTAGTAGAGGCCAAGAGAAAGCCCGTTTATAAAGGTGATATAATATCAAGGTGAACTGGCCAACCCTCCTTCTGACATCCCGAGCTTGTTCAGTGCTGATCGGTAAAATTCCATATTGTAGATAAGAAATCAATGGAACCCTTCAATCAATCTGTTCTTCCAATTGGCCTGTAGATTTATCTGGGCTATCAGTAAGGTTTGTGCGATGAATTTATCCAAGACCCAAGTGGATAGAGAATTGGTCATTTTTGCCAACTCGTCTACCTTGTGATTGTCAGATTGGGCTATTTTCTATAGGGTAACCTCCAAAAAACCAGCTTTCAACTTCTCGAAGGCCTCTATATACATTTTGTGTTGCTCGCTATTGACTTCAAAATTTTTCGCCAGTTGCTGGGCTGCCAACTGCGAATCCGAGTGGATAACCACTCAGATTGATCCTACATGCTTGGCTGCTTGGAGTCCGGCTAGTAGAGCTTTATATTCAACTTCATTATTGGATACCCTGAAGTTTAGTCGATGGATGTTGGGGTTCAATCAAAGCCCCACATTGGAAAGATTTGGTAAAGATCATGGGGTTAAAAGGATGCATGATATCTCCATTGGCATGAGGTCTTTTGGGGAGAGCCCAAGAGCAAAGTCATGAGGGCCTAGGCCTAAGTGGACAATATCATGGCATTGTGGAGATATGTGGACATCCTTTGGCACAACAAATGGTATCATAGACATGGTCTAGACCATATGTCATGTGGGGTGGCCTTGAACGAAGTTGAGGGTAGGCCCGGAGCTAGTCATGAGTGATCGGATACTCGCGGGGAGGCCTGGAGCAGGTCAGGGTGACCGGGTACTTGCGGTGAGGCGAGTAGGTCAGGGTGGCCGGATGCTCGTAGATAGGCCCGGAGTAGGTCAAGGAGACCGAGTGCGGATGCT
Source organism: Zingiber officinale (assembly GCF_018446385.1). Lineage (NCBI taxonomy): Eukaryota > Viridiplantae > Streptophyta > Magnoliopsida > Zingiberales > Zingiberaceae > Zingiber > Zingiber officinale. The sequence continues at coordinate 3,567,632 of NC_055987.1, read as the reverse complement.
TACGGGGAGGCCCGGAGCAAGTCAAGGTGACCGAATACTTGCAGGTGGCAAGTACGTCAGGGTAACCGGATGCTCACTGGGAGGCCCGAAGCAGGTCAGGGTGATCGGATACTACGGGGAGGCCTGGAGCAGCTTAGGGTGACCGGGTACTTGCAGTGAGGCGAGTAGGTCAGGGTGGTCGGATGCTCGCAGGAGGCCCGGAGTAGGTCAAGGAGACCAGGCACAGATACTTGCGGGGAGGCCCGGAGCAGGTCAGGATGACCGGATGCTCGCGGGGAGGTCCGGACCATGAGAGTAATTGTGGTCCTTCGTTTGAGGGGAGGATTGTTGGGTTTCAATCAAAGTCCCACATTGGAAAGATTTGGTAAAGATCATGGGGTTAAAAGGATGCATGATATCTCTATTGGCATGAGGCCTTTTGGGGAAAGCCCAAGAGCAAAGTTATGAGGGCTTAAGCCCAAAGTGGACAATCTCGTGCCATTGTGGAGATATGTGGACATCCTTTGGCACAACAATGGACAATTGCATCACGTCTTCTCGGGGGATAATAATAAGATATCCACCCCACTTCCATGTCGAGTTGAGGACCCATCTACGTAAATTTTCCAAGTGCTCTCCAACTCTGGATCATGTACTTGTGTTAGAAAATCGACTAAACCTTGAGCTTTGACAGCTATGCGGGGCTAGTATTATATGTCATATTCACTTAGCTCCGTAGTCCACTTGATCAACCTTCCTGAAGCTTTAGGGTTGACCAGCACTCTCCCCAAGATGTTGTTGCTGAGGACAACGATCAGATAAGCAAGAAAATAAGGCCTCAATTGGTGAGCCATAAGGATTAGCTCCTAGGCTTATTTTTCGAGAGCAGTGTACCAACACTTAGTATGTTTTAATAAATGACTTAAAAAATACATTAATTTTTATACATTGTTGTCTTCTTTAATTAGCACCAACCGCATGGCTTCTTGTATTGTTCACAAGTAGAGCCATAATGATTCTCTAGGTTCAAGGTTGGCGAGGGATTGAAGTGATTCTAGGCATTCTTTGAGTTCAACAAAAGTCTTGTCGCAATCTTTATTCCACTAAAACTTGGTAGTTCAGCGGAGTACTTTGAAGAAAGGGAGCGTCTGATCGGCCGATCAGGAGATGAATTTGGAGAGCACGATGATCCAACCGACTAGCAATTAGGCTTGCTTTGTAACGATCCAATTTTCCTCATTAGGAGTTTTAAAAGTTCTTAAAAATATTTAGAAATGCTATAGAAATATTCTAGAGATTTTTAGAAATTTTTAGAGTATTTTTATGTAATTTTTAGATGTCGTTTGGTATTTTTACTAAACGAAGGAAGTTTCGACAAAAAAATATTCAAGTCGAGATTCGAATCGTGGACCTCGGACCTGAACCGAGCCTTAACCAAATCCAGTTAGCCAACTGATCCAGCGATCGTTTGTTATTAAAAAAGGAGAAAAATTCCATTTAAGCAGTAGTTGGGAAATAAATTGAAATAAAAAGGGCGCGACGGAGGATTTGAACCTACGATCCTTGACTTGGTCAAAACGCAGTCAACCAACTGTTCCACAAATACTTCGTGAAAAAATAAGGTGCGAAATATTCTTAAGCAATGGTTGGTAATAAAAATAACCCTAGGTTATAAAAAGGAGGTTAAGTGAAGAGAGGAAGGGAATTTCGCTCGATCCCTGTTCTCCTCTCGCACGCGGCGACGGCGTCGGCTTCTCTCGGGCAGAAACAAAGAAGAGGGCTAGGGCTTCACCTCTATCTCCTCCTCCCGTGCGCCTTCTCCTCTCGAGCGACAATGAAGAAGAAGCTCGTGAGCGCCTTGTCAAGGAGGACGCGCGGACACGAAGGGAACGCCGAGATCGCGAGCTTCCCCGAAACCCTAGGATCGTTTCTTCGGCTGTAAGTCCAAGAAACCCAAAGTAAGTAGCTACTCACCTGCGGTAGGAGTGGTTTTCGGATTGTACCTTTCCTTGTTTTGAATCTGCCATGAGTTTTCCTTGATTGGATGATTGCTGCGGTGTAGATTTTATTTACATGAATGAAGATGAAACCCTTAGATAAGTAGTTTTCTTTGTTTTAGATGATTGCTGCCACTTTTTTTTTTACCGTGAATTGATGGTTAGGTAATTGCTGTCCATGTGTTTCTGTGGGCAGACAGTGAGCACAAAGAAGAGCATGACTAGTTCGTGGGTTCTTTGTGGACACTGCAATGTATAGCAACATGTAGCACTTAGGTCTCTTTCGTTTATTTTTCCTACCGTGCCACTAAACCGAAAGAAACCTTTCAGATTTTGGGTAGCAAATCAAACTTTCTGCGTACTTAGATTTTATGCTACTATTATGTCTACTTACACAGTTGCTGTTCCAAATTTTTACCACAAATGTTTGGTCACTGATCTAAGGGTTAGGACAATTTCCTAATTTAATTAGGGGCACTTTGATCATGTATAGTTTAGAGTAACAATGTAAATTTAGTAATATGATCTTCCATCTCATGTAACAGATAAGAAAAAAATTGATGTTACACCTTCTTAGTGGTAGAGGACAGCTCGTACATTGGTTCAGTTAATGTTTCACATGTGCTTAGTTTAATGTTTTCCTTGTTAATGTTTAAAGGTTTGCTAGTAATAAATTATTTTGCATGTATCACAAGTAGGAGTAGCCATGACCGAACTATGCTAACATGTATATGTATACAAGTTCTAAATGCCATGATGGAAACATGCCATTGCACCTTGTTTGAATATAAGGCTATGATTGATAAACAAGATTAGTTTCACATAGGTTTAGTTTTGTGTTGAATAACTAAGCATGAACAACCCCTTTAGAGCTACAAGTGTAGATTTTTAGTTAATATTCTAACGCAGATTTTTATCGAGCTTACAAGCGTAGATTTTATTAAGTTTAACATGCAGATTTTGTTAAAGCTTATAGTATGCAGCATTTTGATTAGCCTAATATGCTGATTATTTTGTTAAGATGACATGTAGATTTATTTCTGTTTAAACTACAGTTTTAGAACTTCTCAAGTACAATAGTTTCAGTTGTTATAGCATCCAATCTTAGTTTGTTTAATTATTCCCGTTCAGTTTGTTAAGCATACACTCTTAGTATGTTTAAGCGTGGAATTTCAGTTTATCTAAGCATTTCAAAGTTAGAATTCGCTTAAACATTTCAGTTTCTTTTTAAAGAAGTATTCTTTTAGAAGTATTAACAGGTATAAGAAAGATAAAGAAAAGAAAGAAAAGGCCAAGGTCTTAAGTAGATCCCAAAGTCAAGACTTTAGGGATTTTGGCACACAAAGTGCTAAAGAAAATGCCGAGGCATTATATAGAAGTATTAAAAGATAGCAAGTATTTTACTTTTATCAATGGCACTGTGCTGGACTCTCAGTTGTCCTTGGGTTGGGCTCCCATAGTCGTCCCTAGGTTTAGATAACCTAGCAGTAACGGCACGGCCGATGGTCGACGACCCGAGAATCGCCAAATGGGCCGCCAAATGGGCCGCCAAATGGGTCAAGTCGTTACGAAAGTAAAAGCAAGTACAGTTGCCGGGCCCAAGAGAAGTTGATTACTATTTTGAAGTATTATAAGTATAAGCTTTTGAACAAGTAAAGCAAGTTTTACATAAGTATAAGGTATTAAAGAATAAGTTTTAAACAAGTGAATTAAAGAATAAGTTTAGAACAGATGAATTAAGTTTCACTTTGTTTTAAAATCAGCAAGTTGAGTTTTCTTTTATGCTAGCATGTTATTTAGATTAGCTTACTGTTCTTTGCTATTTTCTGAGCATTAGTAGCTTTACATGTTTAGCATTTCAGCATGTCTTGTTCTTTTATTAGTAGATGAGCATGAGTAGTCTTCAGTAAGTAATCAGTTAGATCATGTTATAGATGTATGTACATGCATATCGAGATTTTGTGAGTTAGATTGCGCTTACTAAGCATTTTGCTTATAGTTGCATTTCCTCTTACTGCAGATATAGGAAAAGAAAAGTGTTAGCAAAGGAAGACGACAAGGAGGTGCGGATGGATGTGTGATGCCAGGACTATGGAGAGACCTGGGAAGTTTTGAGTTTCATGTTTAGTGGATAGAAATAGTTGAGTTGTACCTTATGGTTTATGTCTTTTTAGATTGTATTTTCATTCCGCATTGTTAGTTTGGTTATTTTCCACTGTTGGAGTTTTATTCATTTGTTATTGCTAGAATAGTTTATTTTTTTTAGTTGTTGTGTCTTATAAACTGCATGGTTGTTTGATAAATGTTCCAGCCGCCTGTGGCTGTGTATATTATGTTATGTATTAATGATTATGGTCACCGGTACAGGGGAGATTCTGCCGAAATTTTTTGGTAGAGACTCTTCGTGGTTTCGATCACACCGGTTAAGTAGAGTTAGTAGTCAAGTAACGGTCATCCTTAGAGTGTAATAGTATAGTTAAGAAGGGTGGTCGATACAGTTGGTATCAGAGCAGTTCCTATTCTCCAGCATCACACATCAGTACCAACCTTGCCGTCTTCAAGTAAGAAAGTATTTAAGTTTTCCTTTTATGCTTTCTTTATTATTTGCAGTATGGAGTAATTGCTTAAATGCGCTTTAGTAAGATAGAAGTTTTGTCTCTTTTATATTCATATACATAAGTATGTTTAGAAAGGATAGAGAAGATAACAAGTCTTCCAAGGACCACTAATGGGTACAATGCGAGGTAGTTGATAATGGACAGAGAAGTTAAGAAACTAAGGAACAAAAAGATACCATTAGTGAAGGTCATTAGAACCAGAAGCACGAGGAAGTTACTTGGGAGCGTGAGGATAGTATGAGATAGAAATATCCAGAATTATTCTAAGTTCGAGGACGAACTTTTTATAAGGTATGGGGGATTGTAATGACCCAATTTTCCCCATTAGAAGTTTTAAAAGTTCTTAAAAATATTTAGAAATGCTATAGAAATATTCTAGAGATTTTTAGAAATTTTTAGAGTATTTTTATGTAATTTTTAGATGTCGTTTGGTATTTTTACTAAACGAAGGAAGTTTCGACAAAAAAATATTCAAGTCGAGATTCAAATCGTGGACCTCGGACCTGAACCGAGCCTTAACCAAATCCAGTTAGCCAACTGATCCAGCGATCGTTTCTTATTAAAGAAGGAGAAAAATTCCATTTAAGCAGTAGTTGGGAAATAAATTGAAATAAAAAGGGTGCGACGGAGGATTTGAACCTGTGACCCTTGACTTGGTCAAAACGTGGCCAACCAACTGTTCCGCAAATATTTCATTAAAAGAGAAGGTGCGAAATATTCTTAAGCAATGGTTGGTAATAAAAATAACCCTAGGTTATAAAAAGGAGGTTAAGTGAAGAGAGGAAGGGAATTTCGCTCGATCCCTGTTCTCCTCTCGCACGCGGTGACGGCGTCGGCTTCTCTCGGGCAGAAACGAAGAAGAGGGCTAGGGCTTCACCACTATCTCCTCCTCCCGTGTGCCTTCTCCTCTCGAGCGACAGTGAAGAAGAAGCTCGTGAGCGCCTTGTCAAGGAGGACGCGCGGACACGAAGGGAACGCCAAGATCGCGAGCTTCCCCGAAACCCTAGGATCGTTTCTTCGGCTGTAAGTCCAAGAAACCCAAAGTAAGTAGCTTCTCACCTGCGGTAGGAGTGGTTTTCGGATTGTACCTTTCCTTGTTTTGAATCTGCCGTGAGTTTTCCTTGATTGGATGATTGCTGCGGTGTAGATTTTATTTACATGAATGAAGATGAAACCCTTAGATAAGTAGTTTTCTTTGTTTTAGATGATTGCTGCCACTTTTTTTTTTACCGTGAATTGATGGTTAGGTAATTGCTGTCCATGTGTTTCTGTGGGCAGACAGTGAGCACAAAGAAGAGCATGACTAGTTCGTGGGTTCTTTGTGGACACTACAATGGATAGCAACATGTAGCACTTAGGTCTCTTTCGTTTATTTTTCCTGCCGTGCCACTAAACCGAAAGAAACCTTTCAGATTTTGGGTAGCAAATCAAACTTTCTGCGTACTTAGATTTTATGCTACTATTATGTCTACTTACACAGTTGATGTTCCAAATTTTTACCACAAATGTTTGGTCACTGATCTAAGGGTTAGGACAATTTCCTAATTTAATTAGGGGCACTTTGATCATGTATAGTTTAGAGTAACAATGTAAATTTAGTAATATGATCTTCCATCTCATGTAACAGATAAGAAAAAAATTGATGTTACACCTTCTTAGTGGTAGAGGACAGCTCGTACATTGGTTCAGTTAATGTTTCACATGTGCTTAGTTTAATGTTTTCCTTGTTAATGTTTAAAGGTTTGCTAGTAATGAATTATTTTGCATGTATCACAAGTAGGAGTAGCCATGAATACAAGTTCTAAATGCCATGATGGAAACATGCCATTACACCTTGTTTGAATATAAGGCTATGATTGATAAACAAGATTGGTTTCACATAGGTTTAGTTTTGTGTTGAATAACTAAGCATGAACAACCCCTTTAGAGCTACAAGTGTAGATTTTTAGTTAATATTCTAACGCAGATTTTTATCGAGCTTACAAGCGTAGATTTTATTAAGTTTAACATGCAGATTTTGTTAAAGCTTATAGTATGCAACATTTTGATTAGCCAAATATGCAGATTATTTTGTTAAGATGGCATGTAGATTTATTTCTATTTAAACTATAGTTTTAGAACTTCTCAAGTACAGCAGTTTCAGTTGTTATAGCATCCAATCTTAGTTTGTTTAAGTATTCCCTTTCAGTTTGTTAAGCATACACTCTTAGTATGTTTAAGCGTGGAATTTCAGTTTATCTAAGCATTTCAAAGTTAGAATTCGCTTAAACATTTCAGTTTCTTTTTAAAGAAGTATTCTTTTAGAAGTATTAACAAGTATAAGAAATATAAAGAAAAGAAAGAAAAGGTCAAGGCCTTAAGTAGATCCCAAAGTCAAGACTTTAGGGATTTTGGCACACAAAGTGTTAAAGAAAATGTCGAGACATTATATAGAAGTATTAAAAGATAGCAAGTATTTTACTTTTATCAGTGGCACTATGCAGGACTCTCAGTTGTCCTTGGGTTGGGCTCCCATAGTCATCCCTAGGTTTAGATAACCTAGCAGTAATGGCACGGTCGACGGTCGACGGTCGATGACCCGAGGGTCGCCAAATGGGCCGCCAAATGGGCGGCCCATTTGGGTCAGGTTGTTACCAAAGTAAAAGCAAGTACAGTTGCCGGGCCCAAGAGAAGTTGATTACTATTTTGAAGTATTATAAGTATAAGCTTTTGAACAAGTAAAGCAAGTTTTACATAAGTATAAGGTATTAAAGCATAAGTTTTAAACAAGTGAATTAAAGAATAAGTTTAGAACAGATGAATTAAGTTTCACTTTGTTTTAAAATTAGCAAGTTGAGTTTTCTTTTATGCTAGCATGTTATTTAGATTAGTTTACTGTTCTTTGCTATTTTCTGTGCATGAGTAGCTTTACATGTTTAGCATTTCAGCATGTCTTGTTCTTTTATTAGTAGATGAGCATGAGTAGTCTTCAGTAAGTAATCAGTTAGATCATGTTATAGATGTATGCACATGCATATCGAGATTTTGTGAGTTAGATAGCGCTTACTAAGCATTTTGCTTATAGTTGTATTTCCTCTTACTGCAGATACAGGAAAAGAAAAGTGTTAGCAAAGGAAGGCGACAAGGAGGTGAGGATGAATGTGTGATGTCAGGACTATGGAGAGACCTGGGAAGTTTTGAGTTTCATGTTTAGTGGATAGAAATAGTTGAGTTGTACCTTATGGTTTATGTCTTTTTAGATTGTATTTTCATTCCACATTGTTAGTTTGGTTATTTTCCACTGTTGGAGTTTTATTCATTTGTTATTGCTAGAATAGTTTATTTTTTTTAGTTGTGTCTTATAAACTGCGTGATTGTTTGATAAATGTTCCAGCCGCCTGTGGTTGTGTATATTATGTTATGTATTAATGATTATGGTCACCGGTACAGGGGAGATTCTGCCGAAATTTTTCGGTAGAGACTCTTCGTGGTTTCGATCACACCGGTTAAGTAGAGTTAGTAGTCAAGTAACGGTCATCCTTAGAGTGTAATAGTATAGTTAAGAAGGGTGGTCGTTACATGCTTAGATTTTGAGGTGCCCCCACACGTCTGAGTGCTTGGACTTTTTCTAGATTGGCTTGATTTCTTGCTCAATAACGATATATCCAAGAAAACATGCTTGTCTTGCTCTGAATAAGCAGATGCTAGGATTTAGCTTAAGTCCTATCTTCCGCAAGGTGTTGAAGGTTTCTTCTATATCAAGAATCAAATTTGTCGCTCGAATAGATTTAATAAGGGTGTCATTCTCCATATATACTTCTATGTTTCTTCCTATCTGATGTCGGAAAATTTTGTCCATGAGCCTTTGGTAGGTTGCTCCTGCGTTTTTTAGTCTGAACGACATAACATTGTAATAGAAAGTGTCGTCGGTAGTAATGAAGGTAACCTTTTTTTTATCTTCTTGAGATAGAGGAATTTGATGATGCCCTTGGTACGCATGCAACATGTAAATAAGCTTACTCCCGATAGTGGAGTGAACTATCTAATCAATGCATGGGAGTGTGTAGCAATCTGTAAGGTAAACCTTATTAAGGTCTCTGAAGTCAATACAAACCCGCCACTTATCATTGGGTTTGGCGACAAGCAATACACTGGCAACCCAAGCTAGAAATTGTACTCCCGAACCTACCTTCCTTCAAGCAGCTTGCTAACCTCCGCTGGGATGATCTAATTTTGGTCTGCACTAAAATCTCTTTTCCTTACTTAACTGGTCATGCATCAGGAGGTATGTGAAGTTTTTGTTCCACCAAAGATGGAGAGATGCTCGTGCAATCTTGTGGTGACCAGGCGAAAGTGTCCCTATTACGAGACAGGCATATCACCAGCTTTTCTTTTAGCTTTAGAGGCAGGTCGACTGCTATCCACGTCACACTGTCCAGTTGGTCGGGATGAATCTGCACTTCTTCTAGCCCTTGGTCAGTTGGCTAGCTTTGGACTTGTTGTACGACATGCACTCGATTGCTTGGATTCTTTGGGTTTTGCGCGCCTTTGTTCTGACCACATTCACTTAGCACCTTCGTGCTACAAGCTGGTCTCCTTTTACTTCTCCCACATGACTTTCTACTAGGAACTTTATTTTTTGGTAGGTGGAAACGACCTTCTGAAATTCATGCAGCTCGGGCCTTCCCAATATGATGTTATAAGTTGAATGGGCATTGATCCGGTGGTAAGGATCGGGGGCCCACATAGGAAGGGGTCAACGACACGGGAGAGTCAAAGTTCCGGCTGAGTGGGGAGGAAGTTACCTGGCCGATCGGCCGGAGTAGATCCCGGGCCGGCACGAAGACAGCTCGACCTCGGGTCGAGTTTCCGACGCTCACAAGATCCCTTATAGAGGAACCGCTATGCCGAGTAACCAATCTTCTCGGCCAAACTGCAGAACAACTAGCTTGTACCCCGTCCGAGTATGTGACCGAGTGGCCTTCTCGCCCGGTCCGAGGTGCATGCCCGAGCGCCCTGGAGGCCGAGCAACCAGCCCGTCCGACCCCATTAGAGACAAAAGGCTTAGAAGAGGACAAAAGGGGTAGCTAGTGATATCATTCTCGAGACACCTGCCGCTGACAAATAGTATGGTCGGCGGTCGGGCCGTACCGAGGATCGTACTGGGGAAGTTTCCACTGCCGTGGCAGAGATATGCTCGGACAGTTGTGGTATGATGTCAGGCATGCTTTTCTAACACAGTCATTCTGAGATATGCTTTGAGAAGCGTGCACGCCTCGGGAAGCGTGCACGCACCTCTACGGGGTCCTATATAAGGACCTCCCGACTTCGGCGGAGGTATGGTTTTCCTCCTCATCTACTGTAGTCACAGTCTCTCTATTCTGCCTCTGTTTCATCTCGCCATCGCCTGACTTGAGCGTCGGAGGGTTGTCGCCGGGAACCCCTTCCTGGCCCGACTTTGTTGCAGGTTCATCGGAGGCCCACGTCATTGCGGGGATCACCCGGAGGCAGCAGAGAGCGCCATGACCCCAGTTTTCATCGACTCAGCGCACAGACAGAATCAAATTAGCGCCGTCTGTGGAAACACACCTGAATCCAAGCTGAGAAGATGGAAGAAGTTGGATGCCAACTCATGGTGACACTCTCTCCCGAGGAGCTCGACGCACTCATCCAAGCGCGAGCTGCGAAGATGGTCGACAAACAACAGAAGGCCCGAGCCGAGCGGATAGCGCAGCAGGCCGCCTCGGTTTCTGGTGACCGAGTGGCGATGGAGGACCGACCGGAATAATACTCTACCTGGGCACAGAACAAGGGGCAGACCGGCACACCAGGAGAAGCGCCGCCCGCTCCTATTCCATTCCATAGGGCACTGTTCCAGACCCCGTCGAGCTAGCCTTGGCCAACCGAGGATCGTCCAACGAAGCGCCTGTACGGGACGCCAGGAAAGAGAAGGCGCCGCATGTTGAGTCATCTCCCGAGCGGATCAATCGCCAGTTCTCCAAGGTGATCTTACAAGACCCTCTCCCGAAGCATTACGCCCCCATATCGATTGGAGAGTATAACGGTACAACCGATCCGGATGACCACCTCGGTAAGTTCGATAACGCTGCTACTCTTCATCAATACACCGACGGAGTCAAATGCAGAGTCTTCCTCACTACATTGTCCGGTTCGGCACAACGTTGGTTCCAGAGGTTGCCGGACGGATCAATTCGAAGCTTCAGAGACTTCCGAACGGCTTTCTTGCACCACTTTGCCAGCAGCCGACACTACCAAAAGACCAGCGTCAGCCTCTTTTCCATGAAGCAAGGGCCAAGAGAAACTCTCCGAGCCTACATCCAACGCTTCAACCGAGCAGCTATGGACATCCCCACGGTCTCGCCCGAGACAATGATGCACGCTTTCACACAAGGCTTGGTCGACGAGGACTTCTTTCGCTCGCTCATCAGAAAGCCACCCCGCGACTACGACCACATGTTGAAAAAAGCAAACGAGTATATTAACGTGGAGGAAGCGCAGGCGGCCCGAAAGAAGGAAGTGTCGGGTGAGCCCTCGGCCCAGATCGAGCGGAGGCTGCACACCAACCAGCAACCACTGAGAGGACCATGTGCCGAGGGGATAAGGCCACAACAAGATTCCAGGTTGCCCGCAGTTCAGCACATTGCGGCCGAGCGGCCCAGATAAAAAGGCAAGGTATGGACGCCCATGTTTTGCAGAATCCATTAATCGACCACTCATAACACTCGAGACTGCCGGAGTCTCCCCCCGGTCAGTCAACCTGAACTAAGGAACTATCTCCGCCGATCACCTTCACTGAATAGGCGAGCTCATCATCAGAACGCCGAGCGGCGAGTAGTTAGGCGTTCACCCGAGTAGCGTCACCATTAGCCGCAACATCACCAGCCAAGGGCCAACCCTCGAGCCTCCCATGAGCGAGCCAGACCGTCTGCTCGGGAGGATGAAAATAGAAGCAATACCGCTCGGGGGGAAATCAATATCATCGTTGGTGGACCAACAAGTGGTGACTCCAACCGAGCCCGCAAGTCGTACGCCCGACGACTAGAAATACATGTTGTGGGATGCAGCCAAGAGAAGGCGAGCGGGCCGACGATCAGCTTTGGTCTTGGCGACCTCGAGGGAGTCGAAGTGCCGCACGATGACGCCCTCATCATCCGAGCGGTAATAGCAAACTATACTATTCATCGCATCTTTATTGACACAGGGAGTTCGGTCAACATCATCTTCAAGAAGGCGTTCGACCAGCTCCAGATCGACAGGGCGGAGCTGCTACCAACGACCACGCCCTTGTTCGGATTCACGGGTAACGAGGTTCAATCGGTTGGTCAGATGAAGTTGGTCATTTCGCTCGGGGAAGAACCACTCAGAAGGACGCGGACCGCCAACTTCATCATTGTGGACGCTCCCTCGGCGTACAACGTCATTTTGAGACGACCGACCCTCAACGAGTTTCGGGCTGTCGTCTCAACTTTCCATCAGAAGATCAAGTTCCCCGTGGAAAACCAAGTGGGAGAAGTTAGAGGTGATCAGTTGGTAGCATGACATTGTTATATGGAAATGGTGCAAGCCGAGTCGAGGTCCGCTCGGAAGGCCCCCCGTATCGAGGTAAACTCTATAATCGAAAAGCTGCCTACTTTTGTTTATGAAGAAAAGGAGGAGGTACAGATCCACCCGGCCCGATCGGAGGCCACGACGTTCATAGCCTCCGACCTGGAGGCAAGCCAGAAGGAGGAGCTGACCAGATGTCTCCAACAAAACCACGACGTCTTCGCATGGTCAATGCATGAGCTGCCAGGAATCTCGCCAAGCATCGCGCAGCACGAGCTACACGTTCGGCCGGACGCTCGTCCCGTCAAGCAAAGGAAAGGGGACTATAGTGCCGAGCAGAACATCATCATACGGGCGGAAGTCGAGAAGCTCCTGGAGGTCGGCCACATACGCGAGGTACAATTCCCAAGTTGGCTCGCAAATGTGGTGCTAGTCTCCAAGATCGGCAACAAATGGAGAGTCTGCATCGACTTCCATGACCTAAACAAGGCGTGCCAGAAGGATTTTTACCCGCTACCCCAGATTGACCAAATGGTGGACTCAACCGCCGGGTGCGAACTGATATGCATGCTGGATGCTTATCAGGGTTATCACCAAGTGCCGCTCGCCCGAGAAGACCAAGAGAAAGTCAGCTTCATCACGGCGGATGACACCTACTGCTACAACGTGATGCCGTTCGGACTAAAGAATGCCGGAGCTACATACCAGCGGCTCATGAACAAGGTGAGAACTTGGAGGTATAAGTAGATGACATACTCATTAAATCAATTCAAGCGGCCGATCTGTGCGCAGATATAGAAGAAACCTTTTGGACGCTGAGAACGTACGGAGTCAAGCTGAACCTCCAGAAGTGCCTATTCAGATCCAAAAGTGGACGTTTCCTGGGATACATCGTGACCGAGCGGGGCATCGAGGCGAGCCTTAGCAAGGTGAAGGCATTGCAAGATATGCCACCACCTAGAAATCTTAAGGAAGTTCAGCGTCTTACCGGTCGGATAACAGCATTATCACGATTCATCTCCCGGACTGCCGATCGAGCCTTGCCCTTCTTCAAGATTCTACGCCGAGATACTAAATTCCAGTGGGATGAAGAGTGTGACCGGGCGTTCGAAACTTTGAAGGTTTATCTGAACTCTCTGCCTGTATTAGCCAAGCCAATTACCGACGAGCTACTCCGCGTCTATTTATCATCGACCGAGCATGCTGTTGGCTCGGCATTGGTACGACCGGACGGCAAAGAACAGCCGGTGTATTTTCTAAGTCACATTCTGAAGGATGTCGAATCCCGCTACACTGGTCTCGAGAAGCTTGCTTTCGCGTTAGTCCTTGCCGCTTGGAGGCTTCAGCCTCACTTCTTGGCACATACAATAATTGTTATGACGGACAGTCCTCTAGGGAGAGTCCTCCTCAATCCAGAGGTGTCCGGACGGCTTATCAAATGGACAACCGAGCTTAGTGAATTCAATATACAGTACCAGTCTCGAACGACAATTAAGGCGCAGTCATTGGCAGACTTCATCACGGAGGTGCAAAATCCCGAGCCAGAAGCCACCTGGAAGGTGTACGTAGACGGATCGTCCACTCGGTAGGGAAGTGGGGTCGGCATGCTGCTGGTTTCCCCCCATGGAGATCGAATGCACCTGTCCGTACGGCTGGACTACCGGGCAACCAACAATGAAGCAGAGTATGAGGCGCTAATAGCAGGGTTGCAGGCCGCTCGGCATGTGGGAGCTAGCAATGTTTTGATTCATTCAGATTCATAGTTGGCTGCTTAGCAACTTTCGCGAGCATTTGAGATAAGCAACGTCAGGCTCAAGCTTTATGCAGAAGCCTTTGCCAAATTGAGGGCCGGTTTCCGAGAGGTGGTGATATAGAAGATCCCCCGTGCGAAAAATCAGACTGCAGATGAACTAGCTAAGCTAGCCAGCTCGATATCACCGATCGTCATCGAGCAACCAGTCGAGCAGGTGTCTCTGGTCGCCCACATCGACCGGATGGAGGGACTCACATTTCTAAATGACTGACGGACGACTATAACAGAGTTTCTGAAGTCAGGAGCAATGTCGTCTGATCGGTCGGAGGCGCATCTGATAAGAAGGAGAGCCGGTCGGTTCATCCTCATTGGCGACCAGCTCTACAAAAAGGCGTTCTCCAGGCCTCTGCTTAAATGCGTTGGCCCGGAAGATGTGGACTATATTCTGCAAGAGGTACAACAAGGTGCGGCGGGCATCCGGGCCGCCGCTCGTTGGCGAGAAAGATTCTTTTGGCCGGCTACTTTTGGCCAACTTTACAGGAGGACGCCGCCCGGACAGTCGCCACGTGCTTATCCTGCCAAAGATACCACAATTTCTCACATCGTCCCGCGAAAGAATTAAAGACTTCCATGGTGTCCTGCCCATTCGATCAATGGGGCATGGACATTGTGGTACCATTTCCGATGGCGACTGGACAACGAAAGTTCTTGCTAGTAGCAGTGGACTATTTTTTCAAATGGATTGAAGCCGAGCCGCTAGCTAAAATAACCGAGGAGATGGTGAAAAAATTTATATGGCAGCATATCATCTGTCGGTTCGACATCCCACGACGGTTCATCTCCGATAATGGGAGGCAGTTCTCGGGTAAGCAACTCAGGGAATGGTGCGAGGGGTACGACATCCAGCAAGCCTTCACCTCCGTAGCATATCCCCAAAGTAACGGGCAAGCCGAAGTAATCAATCGGAAGATCTTACGAGTTCTTCGGGCTCGGCTCGACCATGAAGGTGGCAGTTGGGTGGACAAGCTGCCCGGGGTATTATGGGCGCTCCGAATGACGCCCAAGGAGGGAACAGGAGCGACCCCTTTTCACCTGGTGTATGAGGGAGAAGTCATCGTCCCAGTAGAAGTCGGAGTAGAATCCGACCGAATCAAAGTCTATGACGAGAACAATGCTGAGCGGAGGCATTTGGAACTGGACCTAGTGGACAAGACGCGAGCCATGGTCGCCGTTCGATTGATGACATACCGGCAGAGGATGAAGCAAAGCTACAACAGATGGGTAATTCCCAGATCTTTTCACGTCGGCGACCTCGTCTGGAAGAAAGTCAAGCCGATCGGAGATGTGACCAAGCTGGGAGCTCCTTGGGCTGGGCCGTTCAAGATTGTAGAAAAGCTCCATTCGAGCGCCTATTACCTCGAGGATGAAGATGGACGGAAGCTAGAACGACCATGGAGCGCAAATCATCTCCAGCCATACCGAGCTGGATGAAAGGTGTGCCATTGTAACTCGTAATATTCAATCCTGCTGTATCTTTTGACCGCAGGAGCAAAATCAAAGGAAACCAAGGATATGAACAATTTATGTCGAACGAAGACCGTCGAGCGGCGACGTTAAATCCCAGAGTCGGACCGGCGACTATAAACCCCCTGGCCTGAAGACCGTCGAGCGGCGACGTTAAATCCCAGAGTCGGACCGGCGACTATAAACCCCCCGGCCCGAAGACCGTCGAGCGGCGACGTTAAATCCCAAAGTCGGACCGGCGACTATAAATCCCCCGACCCGAAGACCGTCGAGCGGCGACGTTGAATCCCAGAGTCGGACCGACGACTATAAACCCCCCGGCCCGAAGACCGTCGAGCGGTGACATTAAATCCCAGAGTCGGACCGGCGACTATAAACCCCCCGGCCCAAAGATCGTCGAGCGATGACGTTAAATCCCAGAGTCAGACCGGCGACTATAAACCCCCGGCCCGAAGATCGTCGAGCGGCGATGTTAAATCCCAGAGTCGGACCGGCGACTATAAACCTCCGGCCCGAAGACCGCCGAATGCCGCTCGGAAAGAATGCGTTCGAAGAAGTAAACATTAACAGAATCGAAAAGTTATATTGACTCGTCGTATAAAAGTACACAGACAAAAGTGGGCTAAAAGTCAGATAAAGGTGGATAATATTAACTCGCGGAACGGCGAGCATACAGATGAAACTTCAAAATCTAAAGACGCTCCTCACTCCAGGACATCAAAGATGGGCTCGGGGATGATTTCCAGCAGTCCGACCAAGTCTTTGGGGGGGGGGGGGATAGATGCCGTCTCTGGGAGATGACCTTAGCCTTCAGATAAGCAGTTGTAGCCCGGATGACTTTCTCAAAGGCCAGGACTACTCGATCGTTGAACTTCTCGCCAAATTCGTCCGAGTGGAAATAGTTCTGCCTCATCACCATGAATCGGCCTGATTCGCCGTCTTGGTACTCCTTGAATGCAGCTCGGACAGCTTCGAGAGCGTCTTAGAGATCCTTCTTATCTCCTTGAAGTTTAGCTTCAGCAGCCGATCGACTTTCTCGCTCGGTGGATAGCAGGCCAGTCAATTCTTGGATGTGTTGCTCCAGCGCTCGGGCCTGCACATTCTTTGCTTCTAAATCAGAGACGACCCTATTCTTTCTGTTAGTCGCCAGCTTGATCTCCTGGTTGTGAGACTTAACCTGGGCTTTAAGCCCAGCTACCCTGGTTTCCAAGCCAGAAGACTTGTGCCGCTCGGCCGCAAGCAGTTTCTCTGTTTTGTTCAGCTCGGACCGAAGAGTGGCGTATGAGGGCCCCTGAGCGGGCGCCCCTCCAGAAATCTAAAGTTTCTTCAACTCTTCCTCCAGCGCCGCCAAACGGTTGCTGACCGCGATGTTCTCAACCCAGCTCTGCACTCAGATGAAATAATATCAAGGAACCAGCGAAATAATTATATGAGTTTGAGGGGCATACCCTAGTGGTCTGCTGCAAATGGTTGTCACCAAGTTGACCGGGGGCCATTAATGCCACACGGGCCCTCGCATCCTCCCATATCTTGGCGAGCGGTCCGCGGATGCTGATCTGATGTTCCGGGGTAAATGGCCAATCAGTCGCCAGAAGAAATTCTTCTATGGGGAGATGGAGGATGGCCTTAACCACTCGACGGCCGCTCGGATCAGACTGGGCTGAGGCTGAGCGACCGGACGACTCGTCGAGCGGAGCAGAGATTATACCGGATCGCCTAAGCCGAAGATGAGCCCGTGGCAGGGAATTGACGGGCTGCACTTCAAGGGAAGCCACTAGCAGATCAAGCTGGGAGGGAGTTCGGTCCGAGGAGATGGCCTCGACTGAAGCGGGGGTCGGGTTGACTGCTGCAGAGGAGGCGCCGACCTGCTCTATCACCGGTTCCACAAATGTAACTGAGTGGGTGTGAAGGTCCGTCCGGCGCCGTTTGCGTATCACCAGGTGGAAGTCATCGGCCGATTGCCCCGCATCCTCCGACGCAGGATGTCCAGCAGACGAGATGGTATCGCCGACCGTTTCGGTTGCAGGGAGCCGAACGGCCAACTCTCCAACTGTGGGTGGAGCTTCGCTTTCACCCTCGTGTGAGCCGGCCGGTGCGATGCCCAGATCGGCCATCTCCTTAGCCACCACCGCCTCTACATCGGCAGCCTTCAACCTCATCTGCTCAGTGGCCTTGGCACACCACATGATGTCGGCTGCATAAAAGAAGAATAAATCAGTTAGACCAAAAGGAAGGGGGCGAGGAAAACGCTTACCCATGCTGCTCGGAAGCTTCGTTCGGATCGGGCTCAATCCGAATATGTATAGCACACCCTCGCAAAGCAGCTTGTGGATGTTGAATCTCTGCCTGGCCAGTAGATTGGCTGCATGGAGGTAATCTGGCTGGCTCTTGTATTTACCAAGGTCCGTCGGGTTCGACACGGCGGTCTGCCATTTAGTTCGAAAAGGTGGCCGCTCGGGAAAACGAAGGTAAAAGTAGTTCTCCTTCCAATGTTTGTTCGAGGTCGGCATTTTGTCGAAGAAAACAAGACCGATCCGCGACTGGAAGAGGAAGGTGCCCCACTCGGACTGTTTAGGATAGTAGAAATAGTAGAAAGTCTTGGGGACTAAGGGGATGCCGTGTAACCTAAAGAGGACAACTACCCCGCACAACAACCTGAAGGAGTTTGGGACGAGTTGGCCGAGCGGGAGGTGGAAGTAGTTGCACACCTCAAGGATGAACGGATGTACAGGAAAACGTAGACCGGCTACAAACTGGTCCAGGAAAAAGCAAATAGTGTCGATCGGAGGGTCGTGTGGCCGATCGGATGGGGTAGCTAGTATTAGTTCATGGTCAGAAGGAAGTTCGAAAGTTCGGACGAGGCTCAACGCGTCCCTCTCGTCGAACCGGCTCTCCGTGGTGGTATACCAGAGGCCGGGGACGGAGTCGGATTGGCGAGAGGAACTGGCCATTACCGGGACAAGGGCCGAAGCAAAAGAAGGCAAGGGTTGGCGAGAAGAATGGTTGGAACAGTGTCAAAAGGGGCACGAATACGGCGAGAGTGCAAAGAAAAACGCAAAAAAACTTAAAGGAGGACAAAGGAGCCTTACAGAAAATATGACCGAAGGATGAGGCGAGGGATCGCCGGAACACTGAGAGACGAGTTCGCCGGAACACTGAACGTGATGGAGCAGAAGCCTTTGGATGCGCACACGTGATAACGCGAAGCGGCTGGGGAAGAAGAGATGTCCTTATAAACGTTGGACTCGATCGACCGGAGCCATCCTATTCAGGTCACGGGATCCAAGGAGCAGATCTGACCACCGAATTCGAAAGGCCAAAGGTCACATCAGCCCTGACAGCTCGAGCGAGCGGTGACGGCTGTGCGACCACGTGGCGCCCGCTCACGGGTCACATTTAATAAGCACCATTATGCGGGCGTGGTCGCGTGCTCAGCCTTAATGGTGGGGATTTGCATGAATTCTGAGGTGATTCTAGGGATATCAGCGTTGACCAATGCTAGAGCGGCGGGACAACCGCTGGCAAACAAAACTTTCCAAGTGTCAGTCGGTGTCGCGCCGATCGACATCACCCACTTGCGCAATCCCCGATCGGATAGACGCTAACATCAGTAGCCGAGCGGCAGGCGTGTCACCAAGCCAACGGTCCAGTCAGTCAGACTTGCCATCTCCTTTGACTAAACTTGAAGGGAAGGCACGTGATCCGGTGGTAAGGATCGGGGGCACACATAGGAAGGGGTCAATGACACGGGAGAGTCAAAGTTCCGGCTGAGTAGGGAGGAAGTCACCTGGCCGACCGGCAGAGTAGATCCCGGGCCAGCACGAAGATAGCTCGACCTCGGGTCGAGCTTCCGACGCTCACAAGCTCCCTTATAGAGGAACCGCTATGCCGAGTAGCCAATCTGCTCGGCCAAACTGTAGAACAACTAGCTTGTACCCCGTCCGAGTATGTGACCGAGCGGCCTTCTCACCCGATCCAAGATACATGCATACCCGAGCGCCCTGGAGACCGAGCAACCAGCCCATCCGGCCCCATTAGAGACAAAAGGCTTAGAAGAGAACAAAAGGAGCAACTAGTGATATCATTCTCGAGACACCTGCCGCCGACAAACAACATGGTCGGTGGCCGGGCCATACCGAGGATCGTACGGGGGAAGTTTCCACTACCGTGGCAGAGATATGCTCGGACAGTTGCGGTATGGCGTCAGACACGCTTTTCTTACACAGCCATTTTGAGGTATATAAGGACCTCCCGACTTCGGCGAAGGTATGGTTTTCCTCCTCATCTACTGTAGCCACAATCTCTCTATTCTGCCTCTGTTTCATTGCGCCATCACCTGACTTGAGCGTCGGAGGGTCGTCGCCGGGAACCCCTTCCTGGCCCGACTTTGTTGCAGGTTCATCGGAGGCCCACGTCACTGCGGGGATCACCCGGAGGCAGTAGAGAGCGCCACGCCTCCAGTTTTCATCGACTCAGCGCACGGACATGATCATACATCTACGAAAATAAAGGTGCTTCGTCGAGTCCTCATGAGAGGCTCGGATCCCAAGGAGATGACCAGCCTGATATGTTTGAGTGGTTGTTCCTTGTTGCCTGTAAATCCATGCAAAGCAGTAGTCATATGTTGGAGCTCACCTTGGTCTATTGTATTTTGTCAAAGGCCGCCTTAAAGAGAACATTGATAGAACTCCTCGTGTCCATGTAAACACATGCCACTTCGGAATTTACGATAACGACCTTGATGATCAGGGTGTCATCAGGAGGGAGCTCCACTCCTTCAAGATCTTGAAGCTCAAAATTGATTTGTGGGCCCTCTACTTGATCTCTGCTGGAGTCGACTGCATGAATCTCCAATCGGCGTCCATTAGTCTTCCGAGCTATGTTAGAATCTCCGTTAGTGGGTCCTCCAAAAATCATACCCACCCTTCTTTCTGCGGCATTGTTTTGATTTTCCTCCTGTATGATTGACACAGGTGCCTTATCCTCATTCGGGGAAGAAGGATCACCGGAGGGTGATGGTATTCCAGCTAGCTAGCTAGCTAGTTGTACTAGGACCCGGTCCTAGCGGTTTGAGTAATTGCTGTTAATCAGAAGTTGCAGTTTTTCTTTAAAACTGTTAACTTTAAGGGTCTGCAACTCCTTCCCCTTGTGGCATATATTAAGAACTATTTTAAGATGCAAAGAAACGACATCATTATGAGAAGCAAGAAATCATCACTTTGGTTGCTGCCTGAGAGGAAACGAATTAGAGAGAGGAGAATCCATCACTTTGGTTTGCCAATGATAAGTACACTTCTCAGCTTTAATGGAAATGACCTGAGAATTTACCTATCTTCCTTCTTATAAATCTCCATAACTATAGATGCATAGGAATAAATAATATCTAGAAACAAAGTGACAAATATATGAGGTGTCCTTGTTAAATGCACTCAAGGCGATTTCTATCATCTGATCACAATTAAATGCACTCAAGGCAACTTCTATCATCTGATCATAATTAAATGCACTCAAGGCAACTTCTATCATTTGATCACTAATGTAAATTAAATACACTCGATTCAGATATCAAATGTAATTCATCATGAGAACTTTGCAAATTCAATTTCTCCATTACATTTTGAAAGTTGCTAGGAATAAACTCATGGGACATGAAAGGATATGTGAGTGAACAACCAAGAATAACTGAGAAGGTACATTAAACCATAAAACACTGATAAGGTACATTAAAAACCTAGAAACATCTTTCATTACATCTAAAGTTATTTGCTTATAGTAAATTACATCAACCACCTCAAGATCATCACAATCCAAGTAAATACAACTACAACGACAACAACTCTAAACTTCCAATTCAGTGAATATATTTCATCACTCAACTTTACAGTAACAGAGTTGTTCACATCCTCCAGGAGATCATTGCAATCAATTGCACCCTCGTAACTATTAGATTTCTTCAATTGACTAATCTCCATTTGTAATTTTTTGTTATCCATCTTCAAATAATTAATAATTGCATTAGTTCTCTCTGACAATTCTGGGTCATGCCATAAGAAGAAGTCACATCCCCTATCCTGAATATCGAATAAACTTAATGAAAACCCAATAGTTAAATAACATATAAGAGATCTCAACATATAAATAAATTTGGTTTTGAAATAATTTTATATAAATAAAAATTACTCTAAATTGTGGATATGAAAAAAAATCACCTTCCTGGGTTGGTTTCCTTCCATGATGTCCAGAGGGTAGCTCTTAACCCACAATAACATAATATATTGGGAGTTTCACCTTGTTCATCATTCATACATCTTCGAGTCAAAGATGTTGCTGGTGAAGAGTTGACTGTCATGGATATTTGTTCATTTGTCCTGCAATTTTTTTCTTATCAATAGTTGTCCTTAGTTAACTAGATACATACTCTAATCATTTCTCACAAATAATTCGCATCTCTGAATTTCGAAACCAGACATCCAGTGTTGTGTTAATAATGATTGGTCTCGATTAAAATAGGTATTGGTTGGTTAATCTTTCCTACTTGTGCCTAGCATAAAAGAAATAGGAACATAGTTTTCTTTGATACAAGTGCCTAGCATAAAAGAAATAATCTTATACAAGAACAAGTCATCAATCATGACCAAAACATGTAATAGGAAAAAATACAGCAATATAAGAAGAAATGTCAGCAACCAACAAAAAAGAAAAGAAGAGAAAACAAATACAAACCAGAAAGATCGCCTAATTACCAAATTGTTTGTAGCTATATGATATACAACAATACTTCACTCATAACATCATATATGACAAAAGGGATGCATATTTACTCACGCAGCCTAAAATCCTTCTAAAATCTGAAGTCAATCAATCAAACAAACAAAGAATCTCAAATTCCCCAAACTACTCCTAAATCCAACAGAGACAGTAACATTGACGATCAAAAAGTAGCATTTCCGTGCCGAAATAAGCACTAGAAACATATTCCTCCAATTAATCAGGCAATAAAAATCCTCCAAAGGAACCGCAAGGAAGAAAATAACCCTTACCTTCCCTCCAAACGATATCCTCTCCACATTGACCAAGTTAGTGTGGCGTTTAGGCATAGAGGAGCTTCGACAGAATTACCGTGGAGGAGTTTTGCTGGTGGAGGAGTTTTAGGTCCGGGGGAAGTATGGCGTTAGGCTGTGGAGGAGCTTTAGGGCTTGCCATCGCTTACCCCAGTGGAGGAGCTTCACTGGTGAAGGAGCTTCTGTTGGAACCCCAAGGTTGTTTTGGTGTGATCAACAAGTTAAGTTAGGTCCTACGTTGTTTCTAACCTTGTGTCTAAGTGTGCAGGAGCTTAGGAGCACAGGTAATCGAGCGGAAGACGCAGCTAGCGAGAAGGACGGCACGCTGTGCGTCCGAGGGACGAGGTGCTGCGGAAGAGTACACCGGCGGACGAGAAGGAAGTGCGTGCGGTGGTTCCGAGGTACGAAAGCCGGAGCGGAAGATTGCTCGGGGAGCAAGAGACGCAGCTAGCGCGAAGGTTGGCACGGGGTGCGACCAAGGGACGAAGTCTGCGGATGAGTACGCTGGTGGACGAGAAGGGACACGCGGCAATTTCGAGGGACGAGAAGCCGGAGGGAAGCATGCTCGAGAAGACCGGAAGATGGGTTCGGGTGAGCCCTATTCCGGATGTCAGAGATCACCCAAGCAAGCGGAGCCGGAGCAGAAAGACCCGGACCAGAGGCGAGCTGAACCGGAGAAGAGAGCACGGACCAAAAGTCAACTGGATTGACTTTTGGCTCCGGGGCGCTGAAACCTTTATATGGAGTGGACTTTCTGACGCCAGACTGTCCGTTGTGAACTTTTAAGTCAGGGATCGAATTTGACTGCAGAAGGATAAATTTTATCAGGGCGCCCGGAACCCTTCCAGGCGCCCCGACCAAGGCTATAAATATAGCCTTGGTCCAGAAGCTTTTCAACAATCACAATCATTCTATTTCCAAACACTTGTATGCTTTAGTTGTAGTTAAGCTTCTGTTTTCTGTGCCTAAACGCTGTAAGAGGCTTCTCCGCCTGAAGGAGTTTTTGAGCTTAATCTTCCTTGGATTAACAACCACATCGGTTGTAACCAAGTAAACATCTGCAGTCTCGTCTTTTCTTTTATGCTTTTATTTATCTGCTTAATTCATTTTACAAGTGTTAGCTTAATCGTTCGAGGAAGGGTTGTCTGTTTTTAATTGACAGGTTATTTACCAACCCCTCTAGCCAGCCCAACGGTCCAA
Source organism: Zingiber officinale (assembly GCF_018446385.1). Taxonomy (NCBI): domain Eukaryota; kingdom Viridiplantae; phylum Streptophyta; class Magnoliopsida; order Zingiberales; family Zingiberaceae; genus Zingiber; species Zingiber officinale. Next base: position 3,543,955 of record NC_055987.1, on the reverse strand, counting down.
CAAGTGGTATCAGAGCCAAGTTCGCCTCAGAAGGACTAACCGTCGTCTGAAGCAACAAAACAATGGCCGGAGCTAGCGACTACCCACCAGCATTCGAGAGGGAGCTTTTTTTCATGGAAGCAACAAATGAAGGTATTCCTTAACTCTGATATTGGTATTTCTCTAATAATGAAAACAGGTTATGAAGCACCGAAAGACACGAACGGAGAGAAAATCGGCATACGCCTCTGGAACGAGAAGCAACGTGAAGAGTCCATGGCGAATGCTCGGGCAGAGTTTCACATTCTAAGCGCAATACCAACTAAAGATTTCGACAGAGTTGGAGAGTACAAAAGCGCGAAAGAACTTTGGGAAAAGTTCTTAATGCTCTACGAAGAACCGGTTGAAGTCGTCTCCTCAATAGACATCGAGCCGTCATCAGAAGAATCTGAGACGGAAGAAATTACCAAGACAACCCCAACAGCCGAAGTACATTCCGAGATCGATGAAGGGGGAGAATCTTCGAAAGAAATTAATTTAACAAGGGGAGAACCAATGGTCGACGAGGTAAGTAAGGTATGGCCTCTACCCTCTGAACAACTGGTTCAATTAATCAAATTACCTGAAGATTTTTACGAACCAAAATTTGAATTATCGAAAGAACTTTTCGGATTAGAAAATCTTCGGTCGAATAGTTGTTGCAAATTACAAAATATTTTTATGAAAGAATTATGCAACTTAGAAATATTATCGAAAACTTTTTCCGGATCTAAAAATTTGTTCGAATTACAAAGTGTTTTGACGAAAGATTCTTGCAAATCACAAAGTAATTTTTCGAAAACTTTTTCCGGATTAAAAATTTTTCCGAAGTACAAATTATCTTGTTGAAAGAGTTTTTCGAATCGCAAAATGATTTGACAAAAGAATCTTGCAAATTACGAAACATTTTTTTAAACAAAGTTTGCAAATTAGAGATATTATCGAAAGAGTTTTTCGGAGTAGTAAATCTACTATCCACAGATTGTTGCAAATTTATGTTGTCAAAATACTTTTGCAAATTACAAAATATTTTGTCGAACGAAGTTTGCAAATCAGAAGTATTGTCGAAAAATTAACTTTATCAAGTTTATATTATCGAAATATCTTTGCAAATTAGGAATTCAAAATGACATGTTACAATTTGCACAAATTTCTACATGCTCAAAATTTCTTGCTTCAAAGTTAAGAAATTATGATAAATTAAAATGGGAATTTAAAATTTTCTGATAAAAGCATTAGAATATATAAATAAATAAATGCCTAGAAAATTTCTTTTAATGTTATCAATTCTCTTAAAATTTTCTTGCATAAATTTTTCGGCTTAGAAAGTTTTTAATTATTGATGATGAATACTTGAATTTTTTTTTTAAAAAAAAAAAGAAGTTATTTCTTGACTTAGAAATTTTTCTTGACTTAGAAATTTGTCTTGACTTAGAAATATTTCCCTGAAAATTATTGAAATATATTTTCAAATTTTTTTAATGTCAACCCTTAGATTTTAGTTGTTCCCTATTTTTATTTGTGATCAAAGTGGGAGAAGGAAAGTATAAGTCTAGGGAGAGGTAGAAAATTGAAAATTAAATGTTTGAAATTTAATTTTTTCTATCATGTTGCATGTTATTGCAATAAACTGTTTAATTTCATATCTATTGTTGACCCTAGCTTAACTTGGGTTGATGACACCAAAAAGGGGGAGATTGTTGGAACCCCAAGGTTGTTTTGGTGTGATCAACAAGTTAAGTTAGGTCCTGCGTTGTTTCTAACCTTGTGTCTAAGTGTGCAGGAGCTTAGGAGCACAGGTACTCGAGCGGAAGACGCAGCTAGCGAGAAGGACGGCACGTTGTGCGTCCGAGGGACGAGGTGCTGCGGAAGAGTACACCAGTGGACGAGAAGGAAGTGCGCGCGGTGGTTCCGAGGTACGAAAGCTGGAGCGGAAGATTGCTCGGGGAGGAAGAGACGCAGCTAGCGCGAAGGTCGGCACGGGGTGCGATTGAGGGACGAAGTCTGCGGATGAGTACGCTGGTGGACGAGAAGGGACACGCGACAATTCCGAGGGACGAGAAGCCGGAGGGAAGCACGCTCGAGAAGACCGGAAGATGGGTTCGGGTGAGCCCTATTCCGGATGTCGAGATCACCCAAGCAAGCGGAGTGGAAGAAGACCGGACGAGGCGAGCTGAATCGAGAAGAGAGTACGGACCAAAAGTCTCGGGGCGCCCGGACTGCCCAGGGCGCCCGAACCGCTCCGGGCGCCCGGGCCAGCAAGTTTGACTATAACGATCTAAGCGTTCTGAATGATTGGGGATAAATTTTATCCCCAGGCGCCGGAACCCTTCAGCGCTCCACCAAGGCTATAAATATAGCCTTGGTCCAGAAGCTTTTCAACAATCACGATCATTCTATTTCCAAACACTTGTATGCTTTAGTTGTAGTTAAGCTTCTGTTTTCTGTGCCTAAACGCTGTAAGAGGCTTCTCCGCCTGAAGGAGTTTTTGAGCTTAATCTTCCTTGGATTAACAACCACATCGATTGTAACCAAGTAAACATCTGGTGCCTCGTCTTTTCTTTTATGCTTTTATTTATCTGCTTAATTCATTTTACAAGTGTTAGCTTAATCGTTCGAGGAAGGGTTGTCTGTTTTTAATTGACAGGTTATTTACCAACCCCTCTAGCCAGCCCAACGGTCCTACAGCTTCGTGGTGTGGAGGAGCTTTAGGGCTTGGAGAAGCTTCGCTGATGGAGGAGCTTCACTCGTGAAGGAGCTTCGCGGCGTGGAGGACCTTTAGGGCTTGGAGAAGCTCCGTTGGTGGAGGAGAAGGAGAAGCCACGACTGTGGGTGGAGGAAAAGGGAGAGTCGAGCCGCGTCGCAGATGTGGGTGGAGGAGAAGGGAGAAGTCGCGTCGCGTGTGGAGGAGAAGGAGAAGCTGAGGGGATTTTAGGGCAAAAGTTTCGCTGTTTGTTTCATTTCTTTTTTTATTTTCTTTTTTTCCACGTAGGAAATGCTGAGTCATCGGACAAACGCATCAAGCATTCACTTCCTTACTATATCTACAATTTAAGATAAATAATTTTTTTATTAAATTTAAATAATCATTTTTTTAATACACACTACATCAACTATTTTAAAATTTTTATTATCTTTAATTTTTTATTATTTTCTTCTCTTTCTTCTATTTTTTATTATTATATTTATGAAATGAGTGAAAGATGAAAGATTGAAAAGAATGAATGGAAGGAGAGAGATTGAAAAGAAATTTTATTTTATTTTTAGAGTAAAAGTTTCATTCTCTAAATTTAGAGAATCATTATTCATCAAATCTAAATTTAGGGTATCTGCATGTAAAAATTTTTTAACTATCCTATCTAAAATTTAGGGTAAAATATTTGAATAAGATAACTTATGTGGATGCTTAACTTAGTAGGCAAATTTCCATAAAGAAAATTGTATTTTTTTTATTTTAATTCAGACCCTATTTCAATGAACTAATCTCAATATTAGTTTTCTTAACAAATAGTAGCCACTCGATATTAATTTCCAAGATATTTTCCAATATAAATTAATATTTAAAAATGGGAAAACAAGGAGAAAAATGTATTTTGGATTTTTTTTTTCCCCACTATAAATTAGCCCCTACTTAAAGTATTCATAAACTAAAAGGAAAGATTGAGGATTCATTTTAACTAAATATTTAGTTAATTTTATAATATGAACTTTGTATGTATATTTCACATACAATCAGAGGGTTTTATTGGTGGTGCACTTTTCATTAAAAATTTACGAGTTTAGAGACTATGACAACAAAGATCCCGCGGTGGTTTGTATTCAATGAGATAATAAATTCACCACTATAAGAATATATGTGGAGGAAAAAAACAAAGAGCATAAAATAGTTAATTCAAGATTGTGCAAGCGAAATTCTCTTTAAGAGTTGAACCATAAAGTATCATGTCGTTTTTGTCAACTAGTTCCATTTTGTTGCTAAAGATCAAAAGTGTCGCTCAATTAGATTTAATAAAGAATTCAAATAAATCTTACTTTTTAAGGTAGGCTTTCAGGTATATATAGCTTTAGGACAACTGATCATAACATAAAAAAAGCATTGCCTTTGACGAAATATATTCTCAAGTGAGGTAGTTGCATCACCAAAATAGAATTATGAAACGTAATTAACTTTAAAAATACAAAATTAATTAGGATTTTGATATTAAAATTATATATTTTTTTAAAAAAATAAAATACATGGCATAGCGACTCATATGAATATATATAGAAAAAAAATAATCTCTTTATTAATAAAATTCTAGAATCCCCTAAAGTGTTGGTGAAAGAATATAATAATAGTTATATATTTTTATTACTGATATTAGGGGTCACAATAGATTGTGTGTGTGTGTTATATAAATTTATAATGCAATGAAAATTGAATTCCAAACTAACTTACATTGATAAAAGAAAAAAATAGCTATCTTATACACGCACAAAAAATCCCATAGAGATTAAATTTTCTTACTTATAAAACAATCAATATATTGAAACGATATGAACATTACAAAGAAGCTATTATACTCGACAATGCTACACTGTAAGTGAATAGCTATCACAAAGCCTACAAGACACGAGTTAAGAATTAAGAGAACGCAGAGAGTTCAACGTAACATGATTATTAAATAAGTTCCAAATTTAAATATAAAAGCCACATATGCGATAATAATAGTTGCAGAATATTCAAATGTCAAAACGTTGAGTTCGATACTTATTTAGCAAATTCACACAAATACTAGGGAAAATTAAAGACATCCACACCGATGACACAATGAGCAAATTCTTGTTCCCATAGTAGACGATTTATTTTGAAGAGGCTATATATCGCAATAAGAACATATCACAAATCCATCACTGGAATATTATCAGCAAACTCCAACAAATATTTTTACTGCTCTTATGTATAGTACGCCTTGAAGAGCCAGATCCTTGTGATAATTAACTGAACCGTCCATAGTATCTTTACTACCTTGCCTTCATAAGTTAACCTTGTAAATTGCATGCGATACAAGAGACAAAAAATAAAGAATGAACCATGTAAATAATACTAATTATATCAAAGACCTAAAAGCTTGGACAAAAAAAAAAATGTATGGCAAAAGAAGAAGTTGATGTGCCATATATACTTGAAGAGAGAGACCATGATTCTTCTATTGCTGAGATTAACTAAAAATATGATACAAAAATGAAAAATAAGAGTAATATATACATGAAAATAACGGGAGTCAAAGATACTTACTACTTCAGCGTTAGGAATTAGAAGATATTGAAAGATAATAGTGACATGCATGGGATGATGGGACGCAAGTTCTCTGGTATCTCTTGGAGTTGAATATGTGGGCAGCCATATATCTGTAGGCGTTGGAGACGAGGAGGAAGTCCTTTATCAGGCAGTGATTTGATCTGTGGACAGTTTTTCATAATTAAATTTTCTAGTAAGGGAAGGCCATGCAGCAGCTCTGTCGGCAGATATTGTAGTTTCTTGCAATTACGCAAAGTTAGAGATGTAACAGCAGCGAGGCTTGGCACCCATATCGGCTCTACAAATATCACCTCCTCAGAACATGACTCAATTTCAAGTTCTGTGATGAATGGCAGTGAGTTTCTTAAAGGAAACATTTTAAGCAGAGCAGTATTGTCCACGCATAATTTACGCAGAGATGACAAGCTTCCTGCTTGCTCATCTCCTACATCCAACTGAACCAGCTTAGGACATTCTACAATCTTCAATTCTTTGAGGGATTTAAGGAGTCCTAGGCACTCTATCCTTCTCAACTCATCACAATCAGAGATGCACAAGCATTGCAGTTCGACCAGTTGAACCAGAGAAATAGACGGTATGTATAGACAATCATTTATTTCCAATCGAGTAAGGTTGTGCAAGCAGTCGGACAAAAGTTTTGCATATTCGCCACAGTCGGTCAATTTCAATTCCTTGAGTGACGGCGGTAGATGGCGGCCACCTTCCTCGTCATCTTCCGTTTTGCTATTTAATATGAGCCTGGGACAGCATTCTATTGTCAACATTTCTAGGGAAGGAGGGAAGGGCGGTAATCTCTTTAGTTTGGGACAATCTATGACACAAAGTTCACGCAGGCAGGGAAATAGATCTTTGCCCTCAGTCCAAGACCACTCTCTCAGTGCTTGAAATTTGCATAACTTAAGCACTTGCAACTTTGGAAAACACTTGCCTTCAAATTCATGACTCAGTCGTTTCAAAGCAGGCATGTCGGTCATGCGAAGTTCAATTAGATGCAAACGTTGACCAATAAATGGCAGAACGTCATCCCATTCCATGCAATTTGATAATTCAAGTTTTTCCAAATTGGATAGAACTTTTGGCATCAACCAACTAGGCGACCTACCTCCATTGTACCTTCTAATTGTCAATATTTTGAGTGATTCATGTGGCTGCAGACCTTCAATTACTTCCTCGTCCAATTTGGCATCCTTCCCACCATACCATCTCAGATTCCAATCCAACACCAATTCTTTTAGGTGGACTTTGCTCTTTAACTTAGCCCGCTGTGCTTCTTTGCCATCAACAACATTCTCAAGATTTTGAATGCAAAGTGTTCCATGAAGCTGTGTCAAATCCTTTAGTTGTCCAAGCTTGAATGCATCGTCCTCTTGAACACTAAATATTGGCAATTCTTGAAGATTAGTTAGTCTCCGTACATCTTTTAGCATCACCCAAAACTCTCCATCTGCATCAATTTGTCTCAAATTGACCAACTTACCCAATTCTTGTGGTATAGACTCTAGTTCAGAACAACCATTTACCTTCAGTGTTTGCAAATTATAAAGGTCGCACAATGAGTCGGGCAGAATTTTAATTTTAAAATTGCTTGATATATCAAAGTGTCTCAAATTGACCAATTTACCCAATTCTTGTGGTATGGACTCTAGTTCAGAACAACATTCTGTCTTCAATGTTTGCAAATTATAAAGGTCACATAATGAGTCAGGCAAAATTTTAACTTTAGAATTCCCTGATATATCAAGGTAACGGAGGTGAATCAATTTACCAATATGTTCAGATAACTCCAGCAAGCCACACCAACTTACATCCAAAACGCGAATGCTTCTTAGTATTTCAAAGAGGCTACTATCGGGTAGTGAAAGTTTCGACACCAAGGTGCGCAACTTGTTGTATCCTGAGAACTCCAGCGGCAATTTTTCTTTTTCTACTCGTAAATGTCGAGTTGTGGAAGGCGGCTTTGTGTGTCTGCTATTTTCAATCCTGCATGTCTCTTCCGCAGAAATCATCTCAGCTAAATCATGTATAAGGTCATGCATCACAATTCTAATCCCAAATCCATCCCCAAATTCATAATGATATCTGAATTCTTGAAAAAAAGAACTGTTAACAAACTCAAGAAAATAGTCGCTTCCAACGTCTTCCATACTCTTTGTGTTTTTATCTTCATTAATGAAGCCTTCAGCCATCCACATTCGAACCAACTCAGCTTTATCGAATTTGTGATCTTTAGGAAACAATGAGCAAAAAGCAAAACACTGCTTCAAATTTTCATCAAGATATTGATAACTTAACTGCAGAGCTGGCATAATATCATCTTCATCTTGTTTGACTTTCCATATGTCACTCTCCATTATGGTGGCCCAGTGTTGCTGGCATATATTTGATCGCAGAACCCTGCCAATTGTCTTTGCGGCTAATGGTGAGCCCTTCAACTTGCGAGCAATCTTTCTACCAATGTCTTCTAGCCCCGGATAATCTTCAGGGTTGAGTGTGCCAAATGAGCATTTCATGAACAATTGCCAAAAGGCATCTTCGTCTAAACCATGGAGCAAGATTGGTTCTGTCAGGCTAACCATTTTAGAAACTTTCATGTCCCGAGTTGTAACAATGATTTTGCTACCATGAGCTCCAACTTTGAGTAGTGCACAGAATTTCTCCCAGATACTCTTATCATCGCTCCACACGTCGTCAAGAACAAGCAGAAACTTCTTTTTCGCAATATGCTGATGGAGTATTTTTTGAAGAGGTTCTAACATATTCTCATCTTGTTTTTGTAGAGTTACTGACTCTATTATAGATTTAGTGAGTCCTTGCACAGTGAAATTGTCAGACACACAGACCCAAATCTTGAGATGAAAATGATCTTGAATTCTGTTGTCTTTGTGCGCATACTGAGCAAGAGTAGTCTTTCCAGCCCCTCCTATCCCGACAATGGGCAAGACAGAGAAGGTATTGTTGACAAATCCGGATGCAGGTTCCACCTGATTAGCTGACCCCAACAACCAGTCTACCACTTGATTCAGTTCCTTCTCTCTGCCAATCAATTTGTCCGCCATCGGGGAAGAGCATGATTCTCTGGCCTGAAACTTCACCTCAGGTTGCTTCCTTCTATCATGTGTTGCTGGCAGATTCACGATGCTCTTCATACTAGTCTCCAACCTTTCTTGAATCTCCCTCACTCTAGCTCTCATATCATAGGAAGAGCCAAACAATTTTTTTGCAGCAGGCAAAATGCTTAGAAGGCCACTGGAGCCACTTGCCTTGTCCTCTTCTTCACCTTTGATCTTCTGCCTGAGGATATTGTATTGGAACTCATCTATCAAATCCTCAGCATCATAAGAAGCATCCTGGAGTTCCTGCATCAATGTCTTCCACTTGATGTTGTTGCTCCGACTACTCTGTACCTCGTCAAGGGTGATTTGGGTCTGCAGCAGCGACGTGCGCAGCTTTTTCATGTCTTCTGCAAAACCCCGGCGCTCGGCAAACAGTTGGATGGCTTTGTCGCTGGCCTTATCGATCAAGGTCTGGATAAAGGCCTGCGCCAACCATCCCCCCACTGTCAGTGACACCGCCATCTGATTGCAGAAGAGAGCAAATCTTTGCTCTTCTTTCAGATCTGCAAGCCAAAAGAGCAGCAAAAACAAAACAAAGACAGTAGTAATAGTAATCAAGGACACACGTCATGTAGTAGATGGAACTATTAATTGGTGGCAAATTATACTTTTTAAGGATTAATATAGCAAACTAATATGTATAAGAGATTTGGTTACCTCCAAATAAAGTGGATCTGGAAATAAAGTGGATCTGGAGGTGATCGTTGTTGCCGTTGAGTCGGCGATGCTTCAGCAAACTACAGTATACTCTCAGGAAGCAAAAATTGCTAAAAGGAAGTTGGAGATCAAAGCAAAATAATAGTCTGCAAACTACAGAATAATTAATCCCACGACAATTGATGTAGCGTTGAAGGTTCCCGCTGCTTTTATTGTTCCAGCTGCAATTGATGTGACGGAAGATGAGATGTTTATCCCACGACATCCTGTTAGCTTACCAAATCACTGACTTGGTAAAATCACAAAAAGTGATTTGTCTTTTCTCCTTTCGTTTTTTGAAAACTCATAGTTTAACCGCTCAAGTTGCACCATTTCACTTGGATAAATTAAATCTAAGTTTAGTCGCGAGTATCAATACCAAATTTTTTATATAAAATATAATAATTTAAAATAAAAAAATTATTTTAATAAATTTAGATATCTATTTTTCACTGTCTTATATATCAATTTCCTTATTATTTTTTTTTTCTTCTATAATATTTAGGGAATATAATTTATTCCCTAAATTTTAAAAAATATTATTTATAAATCTAATATTTAGAGAACGATAACTGATACAAAGATAATTTTTTACTGTCCTATTCAACGATAACTGATAATTTTTTCTCTCCTTCAACTCATTCCATAAATATAATAATAAAAAATAAAAAAAAGAGAAAATAATAAAAAATTAAAGATAATGAAAATTTTAGATTAATTGATATAGTGTGTAGTGAAAAGTGATTGTCTAAATTTAATAAAGTGAGCTATTTATCCTAAATTTTAGATATAGTCATAGGAAAACTGATGTGGGTGCTTTTATGATCTGTCTTTTCTTAGGAATGCTTTGAAAATGCCCCAGTGCTTTAGAATGTGTGCATAACACAATAGTGACACTATAAAAGGGATCTTTATCTACAGACGGGGGGTATGCGATGCTTCATATTATCACACGCTTTGTGCTACAGTTTACTGCTACTTTTTTCTTCTCCCAAATCTATCACTTACTTGAGCGTCGGAGAGCCAACACCGGGGACCTCTTCCCTAGTCCGGCACTAACACTCCTTATGTTGTAGGACAGCACAGAGTCTTCGTCTAGTCAACAACGGAGCCATGTTTCCTACTCATTGCCTTCACCATTTTCGGACATAATCATATTTAGCGACGTCTGTGGAAACTTCACCTACATTCGAGACATGAAGATGGAGGACACTAGACGACTCACGATTGTGACCTTAACGCAAGAAGAGTTGGAGATGTTAATAAATGTCCGTGCTGTAAGGATAGTGGAGCAACAACAATAAGTGGCAGCTGAGTGTCGAACGTTGAATGACCCGACCATCTTTGCTACAGGACAACATGCATGTTGAACATGGAACCCGAGTGGAGGATCCCGCGGGGCGTAAGCCAAATCAACAGTCGATCGACGACTCCCAACAAGCACCCGCTCCACCGACCCGCTTGTCGCCGATGTCGAACGCATGAATTCCCTATCATAGGGTGTTGTTCCGAACTGCCTATCATAGGGCATTGTTCCGAACTCCCTCGGAACAGCATGGCGAGCAGAGAGGATGCAAGGATCATCCTCTGAAAATTTGCCCACCTAGGATGTTCATAGAGGCAATGCCCTCGATCAGATAATTCTCCTGAGCAGATAAACATGTCATTTTCCTAGGAAATCATTGATGATCAGCTGCCACATCATTTTCGTCCTCTAACGATTGTAAAATGTGGAGGAGCGACCAATCCGGAAGACCATTTACTTAAATTTGAGAATATGGTCATACTCCACTAATACACTGACGGTGTCAAGTGTCGAGTGTTCCTCACCACTCTGTCCGTCTTGGTGCAGAAATGGTTCAAGCGACTACCAACCGACTCAATATGTTGCTTCAAAGACTTTCGAACGGTGTTTCTACATCATTTTGCCAGCAGTTGTCGATACCAGAAGACGATGGTGAATTTGTTCTCGCTCAAGTAGGGGCCCAAGGAACCCCTGCAGGCTTATATCAAGAGGTTCAATCAAATAGCCATGGACGTCCCATCGGCCACTCAGGAAATATTAGTAAATGTTTTCTCTCTGGGACTTACAGATAACGACTTTTTCAGATCTCTCATTAGGAAATCACCAAAGTACTTCTACAATATGCTCGGATGGACTACAAAATATATCAGCGTGGAGGAAGCCCAATCGGCCCAAAAGAAAGAAGCAATACTCGAACCAGCTATCGCTCCTGAGCGCCGACCAACGAACAACAACCTGCCCCCAAAAGGGCCTCGAGCGGAACCTCAACAGCAGGATCATGAACCTCGACAGAATGCGGTTCAACATGTTGAGGCCGATAGGATGAGATCCACCGAGCCCCGATAGTGGACTCTAAAGTATTGCACTTACCACCGCTCGATGAGTCACAACACAAAGGACTGCTATCACTTCAGACGAGGATGGCGCTGATCATCTCCTCAAGAGTATCGTCAACGATCGCCCTCTCCTGACCACCAATGTCATCGTCGATTGGTTGGACCTCCTGTCCGGAACAATGAGTCATCTGATCGGAATCAACAACAACCTCAGCAGAGAGATAACCAAAGGTCTACTCGAGAGTCTGCCAAACGGCAGCCATGCCGGTTAGCCCGGGAGGAAGAAAATTATTGCAATGCCGCCTAAGGCGACATCGACATGATTGCAAAAGGCCCGACCGACAATGACTCTAACCGGTCTCGGAAATCACACTTAATATATATATATATATATAAATATATATATATATATATATATATATATATATATATATATATATATATATATATATATATATATAATTATAAAAAAATCACACGTTTTTATCTCAGTTGATTAAGTCTAGATTAATTAAAAATAATTAATATATAATATAATTAATTTTTAAAAATTCAAACCGTTTTTAGTTCAACTAACTAAGAGGGTGTTTGGCTAAACTTATTAAAAACAACTTATAAGCTTGTACAGTTTATATAAGTTGTTTTAGGAACTTATAAGTTGTTAGGTCTTATTTTAAAAATAAGTTGTTAAAGTGTTTGGGTGAACTTATTACAATCAATTTAAAGATATTGATGTGTTTGGTATTATAAGATCTTTTTATTAATAAAATTACCAAAAAAGATATAATACTATTAATAGAGGGTTTTGAGATTTTTATTAATAGAGGATTTTGGACGAATTTCTGCATCGGGAGAGAGAAAATTAGAAAGAGGCGTTGGCGGAGAAGATGACACAATGTTGGAAGAAAAGTCGACGGAGATAAAAAGATATTAAGCTTATAAAAATTTATCGAGGATAAGATGGGGATTTATGAAATTATATAAGGATATTTTAGAAAAATAAATTATTAAAATAAGATCTTTTTTAAAAAAGTAGGGTCTTCCATACTTTTTTAAAAACAGCTTATAAGCTCCAAAACAGTTTATTTTAACAGCTTATAAGCTGTTTGAAAAAAAAATTTACCAAACAAATTTGAAGAGCTTATAAGCTCCAAAACAGCTTATAAGCTATTTTAGAGAGCTTATAAGCTTAGCCAAACACCCGCTAAGTCAAAATTAATTAAAAATAATTAATATATATAATATAATTATAAAAAAAATCATGTGTTTTTAATACAGCTAACTAAATCAAGATTAATTTAAAATAATATATATCTATAAAGATATATTTGATATACTAAGTGACGCTTTGTGCGCGACCGTGAGTAAAATTCGACGTGAACTATCTAACGCGACTAAAATCTATTTTTTTAAATCTCTCTTTCATCTACATGTAACAACTTTTTTCTCTTTCTTTTTAAATTAAAATGAAATTTTATCTTCTCTCTCCAATTTTTACATACAAGAAATTATTGTGGTAATGATGATACAACGTTATAGCAGCTAATATGCCGTATTTGCTACAACTTTGTAGCAGTTAGTATGCAGTAACTGTTACAACGGTGCAGTAGCTGATACAACGGTGCAGAGCTACAAAGGTGTAGGAGCTGCTATAACGGTGCAGTAGCTACTACAACGGTGTAGTAGCTGCTACAATGGTGCAGAAACTGTTACAACGGTGCAGTAACTGCTACAACAGTGCAGTAGCTGCTACAACGGTGCAGAAGCTGCTATAACGGTGCAGTAGCTGCTACAACGATGAAAAAACTGCTACAACAGTGCAGTAGTTGCTCCAACGATACAGTAGCTGCTACAACATAATAGCTACACAATAACACTACTACACGTTATAGCAGCTACTATATAGAAGCTGCTACAACGTGTAGCAGCTATTGTGTAGTAGCAGCTACAATATTTTAGCAGCTACATCACCTTTAAAAACTCACAGTATAGTGATTGTTGCATGCAATCAGATGAGAGAAATGAGAATTTTATTATTATTGCATGCAAATGAGAGAGAAAAGTTATTGCATGTAAACGAGAGAGAAATTAAAAAAAATTAAATTTTGGTCGCGTCAGATATCCCACATTGAATTTTACTCATGGTCTTGCATAAAAGATCGCTTAGTATATATATATATATAACACTCGTTTATAGTGTAGCTCACTGAGTGAGTATTAATTAAAAATAATTCATATATATAATATATTATAAAAAAATCCATGTGTTTTTAGCTCAGCTGACTAAGCTAGGATTAATTAAAAATAATTGATATATTATATATATAATGTAATTACAGCAAAAAAAAAATTCTAATTATTTTTAGTTCAGCTGACAAAGTCAAGATTGATTAAAAATAATTCATATATAATATAATTACAAAAAATTCCACATGTTTTTAGTTCAGGTTATTAAATCAGGATGAATTAAAAATAATTTATATATATATATATATATATATATATATATATATATATATATATATATTGATCCTGTCTGAACGCTGAGTCGACGGACGTTGGGGATGTGACGTTCTCCTCTATCTCCAACCAGCCGCACAGATCTCTAGCGAACCTGCAAGGAAGTCGGGCGGGGAAGGGGTTCCCGGCGACGACCCTCCGATGCTCAAGTCAGGCAAGAGGAAAATAATGAAGTGGCTCCCAAGATAAGAAATCGCGTGATTGCGTACCTCCAGTGAAGCTTGTGGGCTCTTATATAGAGCTCTAGGAAGGCTTGTGCACACATGTCGAGGTGTATACGTGTCTTTTACCATACCTCAGTATGGGCTTACCAGAGGAGCATGCCTGACACCATGCTGCTACAGTCCGAGAACCTTTCTGATGGGACGGTAGAATCTTCCGTCGTAAGATTATGCGTATAACTTGGTCGTCGAACATGCCTGTTGTCAGAAGATGTTCCCCAATGTCCCCTTGTCCTTTTGTCTCTTCTTTCCACGCGCCGAGCGTTCATTCGCTCAACAAGCATCAGTCCGACCGGGAAGATTCCCCCCATGTTCTCCGGTCGGCTCAGACTGTTCCTTCACACGCTTGCTGCTTTACGCCTCAGCCGAGCGGGCAGCCCGCTCGGCCTGGTGACCCTGTTCACCATGAGCGTCGGAGGCCCGAATCCTTGTCGGGCTGTCTTTGATTCCGTTTGGATCCGTTCGGCCGGTCGCCCCACCCTTTCTCCGATCAGCCGGACCTCATGCTGACCCTTTTAACTTTTGACCTCCACGTGGCGTTGAATCCCCCTCAGAGGGGGTCCCCCGCCCTTACTGCCGGATCACTTGTCTCCCCTTCAAGTCCAGTCGAAGGAGGCGATTAGTCCGACTGACTGGACCGCCAGTCAAGCCGAGCGGCGTCTCTATGAAAATATCCTCCGCTCGACTCTCACGGGGGTAGCTATAACGTCAGTCAACCCCAACATTCCTCGGATCTCTTCGAAATTTGTGCTAATCTCTATCATTAAGGCCGAGCATGCACTCATTAAATGCTCTCCAGTAGCCGATTGCCATGTGGCGATGCTGTCGTCATCGTACGGCGGCGGCGTGGTGTCCGACGGGATCGAGGCGGTTTGAAATGGATGGCCCGATGCGTTCTTCAATTCTCGTGACCTGCATCCGACGGTGGAGGCCGCTCGGGCTCTACCCTATAAAGTCTTCGCCTTCTCCCCCTACTCACCGCATTTGCATCTTCGCGTGTCCCGTAACCTCCTTTGGTGCTTCAGTGCTCTGGCGATCCTGCTCTTCTGTTTTCCGACGATCTCCGGCGTTCTTCCCTCGATCCTCCGTTTCTTTGTAAGGTTCTCCTACTTTCCCTCTTTGTTAGCCTTGTGTTTTTTGTCGAGTTTTCGTCCTCTAGTCGCTGTCTTGTTCATCCTCTTCTCCCCTCTGTCATTGGCCTTTTCTTTTTCGTCTTTCGCTTGCTCCGCCATTTGGACAATGGCTAGTTCTTCCTAACCTCAAGACCAAGACCTAGGCCCATGGTACACCACCCTGGAGTCGTGCTTCGATCGGCGCGACGTCGATATTCTGATGGACAACTTTGACATCCCGTCTGACTTTGAAATCATATTACCCTCACCCTCCGCTCGGCCACACAAACCGCCGCGTGGAGTTTTCTGTGTTTTCCGCGACTAGTTCATAGCCGGTCTGCGCTTTCCAGTCCATCCCTTCATCGTAGAAGTTTGCAATTTTTTCGGCATTCCGCTCGGAAGCCTAGTCCCTAACACTTTCCGTCTTCTATGCGACGTCGTTATCTTATTCAAAATCCACAACATTCCCCTCCGACCGAAGGTCTTCTATTAATTTTATTACCCTAAACAGTCCGAGCTGGGTACTTACATGTTCCAGGCTCGTCCCGGTTTAGTTTTCTTTAATAAATTGTCCTCTTCCAATAAACATTGGAAAGAGTTCTACTTCTATCTCCGTCTTCCCGAACGGGCCTCCTTCCAAACCCAATGGCAGGTTGGACCGCCAATCTCCCCTGAGCTCAAAAGGTTCAAGACCCGATCGGACTATCTTCACGCTGCCAACATGCTAGCCGGTCTGAGGGTCGACATCAACAAGTTCTTACCAGAAGGGGTGATGTACATATTTGGCCTGAGCCCGATCCGGACTCCCCTCCCGAGCGGCTTCGGTAAGAATTTTACTTGTACATTTGCATTGATTGCTAACTGGTTTTCTCCTTTTTCCTTTGCAGCGGACATTGTCATGGAGTCTGTGATGGCCTGCATTTTGAAGAGGAAAGCGGCGGCGCTCGAGGCCGCTGCTGCCAAGGAGATGGAGGCGCTTGGCATTGAGCCGGTCGGCTCACACGAAGGGGAGAGCGGGACGAATGCGGGGGAGTCGGTCGCTCAGGCTTCTCTCCCGGAGCCAATGGCTGGCGCAACTGCTAGTCGAGAGCCTTCCGTCCGGGAGGAAGGCTCCACTCAGGAGGTGTTGGTTGCTACTTGGAAAGCCTAGAGATTCCACTGTACAAAAATTTTGTACAAAGGTCTGAACCTTTTCCTAGCTACCATGTGTTCTTTTAAATTAAATTTTGGATCGCCTACGGAACTTAACACGTTTGATCCAAAACTTAATCTATTTGTTCTTTTAGGTTTTGACTTGGATCTCCTGCGGAACTTAACACGTTCGACCCAAATCACCTTAAGTTATTAATTCCATTAAATATTAATTTCCATAATTGGTTCCCAGTACTGACGTGGCGAGGCACATGACCTTCTTGGATATGGGAGCAACCACCACCGACTAGACAAAACCTTTTATAGAAATCTAATATTTAATTTCCTAAAATAACTTTAGGTTAACCAAAAAGAACAATCAAATCACAAGGAAAAATAAAACAAAAGAACACAACTTCGAAAAACATATTCGAAACACTAGAATCGTAAGCCTCTTGTATTTGGTATTATTTCCATAAATAACTAGCATGATGCGGAAAGAAAAATTACTAGTTATATCTTCTAGAAAAACCTCCTGATCTTCTACCGTATTCCTCTTCTAACCTCGGACGTTGTGTGGGCAACGATCTTCCGAGATGAGAAACCACCAAGCACCTTCTTCTCCTCCTAGCTAGGTTCAGCCAACACAAAGAAGCTTCACCAAGGACAAAGAACAAAACACCAACCAAGCTCCAAGGGATACAAGTTTTCTCTCCTTCTTCTTCTTCTTCTCCGAGTAGTATCCGGCCACCACAAGAGCTCCAAGCCAATAGAGAAGGTTCGGCCACCACCAAGAGGAAGAGAGGAAGAGAGGTTGGCCGGCCACAACACCAAGGAAAAGAGGGAGAGAAATAATAGAGGTTGTTCACCATGAAGGCACCCCTACCCCTTCTTTTATATTCCTTGGCTTTGACAAATAAGGAAATTTATTTATAATAAAATTTCCTTAACTTTCCTTGACAACAATTAATTAAGAAAAAATTAAATAATTTTTTTAATTAATTGTATGTGGCCGGCAACCTCATGCAGAGCAAATAGGATAATTTTAATCAACAATTAAAACTTCCTTTTTCGTCTTTGAAAATTTTAAAAAATAAAATTTCCTTTTAAAATTCCTTCATGGTTGATAAAAAGAAATTTCTATAATTTTAATTTTCAACATGTGAGTAATTTTTCAGAGAGAAAAAATAAAATATCTTTCCAATCTACAAATAAGGAAAGAGATCTAATCTCTTTCTTTTAATCTTTTTGTAGATCTTTTTAAAGAGAGATATTTTAATTTTAATTCTCTGTAATAAATTATATCTTCCACATAATAAAAATTAAAATTCTTTTTAATTTAATGGGGTCGGCCACCTAAGCTTGGGTTCAAGCTAGGGCCGGCCACCCATGAACCAAGGCTTGGTCGGCCCTAGCTTGAACCACAAGCTAGCTTGGCCGGCCCCTTTCTCATGGGTATGAAGGTGGGTATAGGTGGGTATAGTACTCTATAAATAAGAGGCTACGAGAGGGACCGAGAGGAGGAATTGGTTTTGGTCTCCCGATAAAATTAAGCATCCCGTGTTCGCCCCGAACACACAACTTAATTTTATCAATAATAATTCATTCCACTAGAGAACTATTATTGAACTACCGCACCAATCCCAAATTACATTTTTGGGCTCCTTCTTATTATGAGTGTGTTAGTCTCCCTGTGTTTAAGATAACAAATGTCCACTAATTAAGTAAGTTACTGACAACTCACTTAATTAATATCTAGCTCCAAGAGTAGTGCCACTCAACTTCATTGTCATGTCGGACTAAGTCCACCTGCAGGGTTTAACATGACAATCCTTATTAGCTCCTCTTGGGGACATTCTCAACCTAGATTACTAGGACACAGTTTCCTTCTATAATCAACAACACACACTATAAGTGATATCATTTCCCAACTTATCGGGCTTATTGATTTATCGAACTAAATCTCACCCATTGATAAATTAAAGAAATAAATATCAAATATATGTGCTTGTTATTATATTAGGATTAAGAGCACACACTTCCATAATAACTGAGGTCTTTGTTCCTTCATAAAGTCAGTATAAAAGGAATGACCTCAAATGGTCCTACTCAATACACTCTAAGTGTACTAGTGTAATTATATAGTTAAGATAAACTAATACCTAATTACACTACGACCTTCCAATGGTTTGTTCCTTTCCATCTTGGTCGTGAGCTACTGTTTATAATTTATAAGGTACTGATAACATGATCTTCTGTGTGTGACACCACACACCATGTTATCTACAATATAAATTAATTGAACAACTACATTTATCACAAATGTAGACATTTGACCAATGTGATTCTTATTTCTAAATAAATGTTTTATACCAAAAGCTAGGCTTTTATTATACATTCTACCAGGAGGAAGAGCGCCCTCTCCGACAAAAGAGGCGCCGCACGGATACACCACTCCGCTCGGCTACTTCCGCGGTCCATCCGTCCAAGCGGACCACCGCCGATTCTCGCGGCAAAGCCCTAGAGGTGGAGGCGATCTCGTCCGATCGGACCCCATCCCAACTGGACGCGTCCGTGGACCCCCTCGAGGCCGTTCCGATCAGCGCCCTTCCGCCCGCTCCTCGTCGAGTCGAACGTTCGGCCATTCTGCCCCAGTTTTCTGCACCGGCCTCCGACCCTTTCCCAGCTTCCGCTCAGACTACTCACGGTCGGCGCCGTACCATCAAGGTCTCTTTGCATCTCCCCACCGAAGAATTGATGCCAGAGTCCGATCGGCCAACCGCGCCCGAGCACATGATCACAATGAAGGGGCCCCTAGTCGAGATGTGGGCCGACGCTCGGGCACGTGTCGCGCTGATTCCGCTCAGCAATCTGGCCAATAGCCACATGCAGCAGGCCACTGGGGTAAGTGCGTTTTCTTCCGAAGTTTTTTATGCATTCTTTCCGATCGGCCATTAACAATTCTTGCTTGTGCCAGAGATGGGTGGAGGAGATCGCCGTCTGCAACCGTCTGGCCATGGTGGATGAAGAATTAAAGAGGCTGAAGGCTCCGGGCGGCCCGTCCGGCTCACAAGGCCCCTCATACGTCGAGCTACAGAAGGAGCTCAAGAAGACCCAGGATCTGCTGGCGGCTGAGCAAAGGAAGACGGCCGATCAGGCCCATACTTTGGCCGAGCTCAATCGACAGGTCAAGACACTCGACCAAAAAATAAGCCTAGCCACCACTCGGAAAAACACGGCTATCACCGATCTGGAGAAAAAGAATGTCGAGGCGCGGGGCCTGGAGCAACGGGTCAAAGAGCTGATGGATCAGCTGGACGGCGAGAAGGTGAGCCGCTCGGCCGAGCCGACTAAACATAAGGACGAGTTGAAGAAATTGCATGAAGCTCTTGAAGCTTCACAAGCTACCTTCAAAGAATACCAAGAAGCAGAGCCCAGCCGAGTCGCAGCCCTGAGGCAGAAGCACATCCGCTCGACCGAGTTTTCAGAAAAAGTGTGTGAGCGGATGTATACCGTCTTTGAGCTTGTCATCACCGCCACAACGGACTACCTGAAGTCCAAGGCTCAACTTCCCGACTCCGCCAGCATCCCGGCCCAAGACTATGCGGCTCTCCTCAGCACCATCCCTAAGGATCTTTACGATTTTCTAGAATAGAAGTTTTTATGTAATTCGGCCGTTCGGCCAAAAAAACTTCTCTTTTTGTAATCCGGCCGCTCGGCCTTGATGACTCGACCTTCCAATGAAAAATCTATCTTTGTGCAACTTCGTTTTTACTTTGCATGCTTGTGAGTGATTGGTTGGGGCCTATGACACACAACTCGGCCAACTAGGCCTCCCGAGTGGGCGTAGGTGGCATACAACTTGTCACTACTTTCCCTTGCCGCTTATCTTCAAGCGTCTTTCGTTCCGGCCGGGGGGTTTATAGTCGCCGGTCCGACTCTCGATTTTTAACGTCGGAGCTTGACGGCCTTCCGACCGGAGGATTTATAGTCGTCGGTTCGACTTTCGATTTTTAACGTCGGAGCTCGACGGTCTTCTGACCGGAGGGTTTATAGTCGCCGGTTCGACTCTCGATTTTTAACATCGGAGCTCGACGGTCTTCCGACCGGAGGGTTTATAGTCGCCGGTTCGACTCTCGATATTTAAAGTCGGAGCTCGACGGTCTTTCGACCGGAGGGTTTATAGTCACCGGTTCGACTCTCGATTTTTAACGTCGGAGCTCGACGGTCTTCTGACTGAAGGGTTTATAGTCACCGGTTCGACTCTCGATATTTAATGTCGGAGCTCGACGGTCTTCCGACCGGAGGGTTTATAGTCGCCGGTTCGACTCTCGATTTTTAACGTCGGAGTTCGACGGTCTTCCGACCGGAGGGTTTATAGTCGCCGGTTCGACTCTCGATATTTAACGTCGGAGCTCGACGGTCTTCCGTTTCGGCTGACAATGCCCTATACTTGCGCTAATTTTTTGATTTTTACTCCTACATTTCAAGTATACAGCCGAACGAAAAGTATACAGAATACATTACAATGGCGCGCCTTTCACCCCGCCCGGTAAGGCTGGAGGTGGTTCGCACTCCATGGTCGATCCAGTTGCCGTCCGCCTTCATCCTCCAGATAATAGGCACCCGAGCGGAGCTTTCGATGACTTTGAAGGGGCCCGCCCAAGGAGCCTCCAGTTTGCCAACATCCACGACCGGCTTTACTTTCTTCCACACTAGGTCGCCGACCTGGAACGCTCTAGGGATCACGCGCCGATTGTAGTTCTACTTCATTCTCTGTCGGTACGCCATCAGCCGGACGGACGCCTTGGCTCGCTCTTCGTCGATCAAGTCCAATTCCAGCTGCCTCCGCTCGGCGTTGTCATCATCATAGTTCTGGATCCGGACGAACTCTATGCCGACTTCAACTCAGATAACTGCTTCGCCGCCGTACACTAAATGGAATGGCGTGACGCCCGTTCCCTCCTTTGGGGTCATGCGGATAGCCCATAGGACGCCCGACAGCTCGTCCACCCAGCTTCCTCCCATATGGTCGAGCCGAGCCCGAAAAATGCGAAGAATCTCTCGGTTGGCTACTTCGGCTTGACCATTGCTCTGGGGATACGCCACGAAAGTAAAATGTTGTTCAATGTCATAACTTTTGCACCATTCTTCGAGCTGCTTCCCGGCGAACTGTCGTCCGTTATCAGATATGAGCCGGTGAGGAATGCCAAACCGACAGATTATATGCTGCCAGATAAACCTTTTGACCATCTGGTCGGTGATTTTGGCCAGTGG